>NW_017534455.1:0-1245 GCF_001853355.1 Bactrocera latifrons
TAGCTGTTTTCGTTTATTTCTTTTTCTTGTGTTTCGTTATTCATATTGTTGGTAGGTTTGTTGTTTGTTATTGAAGGAGTATTTTCTGTAGAAGAGATTTGCGAGAGTTTGTTATTTTCATTTAAGTTGTTGGTCGTATTGTTTGCTATACTAGCGAATGTAGCGGAGTTATCATTGAGTGCAGGAGTAAATTGGGTTTTTTGTATTTTTATCGCTTCTCGCATAGAGCACTTTCTGTCTGTTTTTATGGTTATTATTTGWTTCATTTGTATAAATTTGGGACATACTTTGTCAGAAGGTGAGTGGTTACCTGAACAGTTTATAAAAAAGGAACGAGTACAAGGGGATGGTTGGTGAGGGGGCAGAGCGCACTTGTCGCAAACAGCGGCTTTGGTACATCGCTTTGTTGTACGTCCTAAAAGTTGGCAGTTTTTGCACCTCATAAGGTTTGGATAGTATGGCCTTACCTTAGTTGTGTACCATGACACTTAAATATTTTCAGGTAGGTGATATTTATCAAATGTCAGGAGAAYGACTCCGCTAAGTACTGGTTTTTGATTAATGTATTTAGGGAATTTGAAAATTTATACAACTCCCTGTGCTTCTAAGTGTTCAATGATTTCATCGTCTGAGATTGGTGCGTAAAGCTAACTTGCTCTTTTCACGTTGTTTAAGATTTCGTAAAACTTTAATGGAAGTGCATTTTTAAAATATCCCTAATCTTATACGAAGGATTAAAATAAGTTTTTCTGTTACTAGTATTAACACATTTAACAATGGATTTTAAAATTGCGTAAAATAATTAATTTAAAAATTTAAGCTAATTTGCTCYTTTCGCGTTGTTTGAGATTTCATACGACTTTAACGGAAGTGCATTTGGAAAAATTCTACATTGTTATATCAACGATCAAAATAACTTTTTTTTTTGGTTGATACTAGTTTTAACATATTGGGCACTGGATCTGAGAATTTCGTAAAAGAATTAATTCACAAATTGAAGCTAATTTGCTCTTTTCACGTTGTTCGAGATTTCGTAAAACGATTACGGCAGTGCATTTGGAAAATATCCATATTCTCTTACCAGAGATAAAAATCAATTTTTTTCACTAGTATTAACACATTTAGCAATGGATTTTAGAACTGCGTAAAAGAATTAACTTCACAAACTGAAGCTAATTTCTCTTCTCATGTTGTTTGAGATTTCGTAAAACTATAACGGAAGTGCATTTGGAAAAATCCTACATT
>NW_017534455.1:2953-14483 GCF_001853355.1 Bactrocera latifrons
AATTTGCTCTTTTCATGTTGTTTGGGATTTCGTAAAACTATAACGGAAGTGTATTTGGAAAAACTCTACATTCTTATATCAATGATCAAAATCAATTTCTTTTTATACTAGTATTATTGAGCAATGGATTTGAGAATTGCATAAAGGAAATAACTTCACAAACTGAAGCTAATTTGCTTTTTTTATGTTGTTTGAGAGTCCGTAGAACTATAACGGAAGTGCATATGAAAAAATTCCACATTCTGATATTTAGGTGTAAAATCGATTCTCCTGTTACAGGAATATACGTATTGAGACCCTCGCTCAGAATTTCATGAAAAAATTAACTTCACTAATTGAACATAATTTACTGTTTTCGCTTTGTTTGAGATTTCATAAAACTATAATGGGAGTGCATCTGGAAAAATTCCACATTCTTACATCAAGGGTCAAAATTAATTTTCTTTGATTATAGTATTAACATATTGAGAACTGGATTTGCGAATTTCGTAAAGGAAATAACTTAACAAATACATGCAAACTTGCTCTTTTCATGTTGTTTGGGATTTCGTAAAACTATAACCGAAGTGTATTTGGAAAAACTCTACATTCTTATATCAATGATCAAAATCAATTTCTTTTTATACTAGTATTATTGAGCAATTGATTTGAGAATTGCATAAAAGAAATAACTTCACAAATTGAAGCTAATTTGCTTTTTCACGTTGTTTGAGATTTCGTAAAACTATAACGGCAGTGCATATGAAAAAATTCCACATTCTGATATTTAGGTTTAAAATCGATTCTCCTGTTACAGGAATATACGTATTGAGACCCTCGCTCAGAATTTCATGAAAAAATTAACTTCACAAATTGAAGCTAATTATCTCTTTTAGCGTTGTTGACTCTTTTCATGTTGTTTGGGATTTCGTAAAACTATAACGGAAGTGCATTTTTAAGATATCCATAATCTTATGCCATGTGTTAAAATAAGTTTTTTTTGTTACTAGTATTAACACATTTAACAATGGATTTTAGAACTGCGTAAAAGAACTAACTTGACAAATCGAAACTAATTTGCTCTTTTCATGTTATTTGGGATTTCGTAAAACAATAACCGAAGTGCATTTGGAAAAATTCCACATTGTGATATTTAGGTTTAAAATCGATTCTCCTATTACTTGAATAAACGCATTGAGCAATGGATATCGGAATTTCATGAAAAAATTAACTCCACAAATTGAAACTTATTTGCTCTTTTCGCATTGTCTGAGATTTAGGCATTGTCTAAATTCTTATATCAAGGGTTAAAATCAATTCTTTTTGATATTAGTAATGACATATTGAGCAAWWRMACATCTAGATGTGTATAAGAGACAGCATAAAAGAAATAACTTCACAAACTGAAGCAAATATGCTCTTTTCACGATGTTTGAGATTTCGTAAAACTATAACGGAAGTGCATTTCTAAAATATCTATAATCTTATACCAAGGGTTAAAATTAGTGTTTTGTTACTAGTACTAACACATTGAAAAATGGATTTTTGAATTGCGTAAAATAATTAATTTCACAAATGAAGCTAAGTTGCTCTTTTCACGTTATTTAAGACTTCGGAAAACTATAACGGAAGTGCATTTTTAAAATATCTCATACGAAGGATTAAAATAAGTTTTTCTGTTCTAGTATTAACACATTTAACAATGGATTTTAAAATTGCGTAAAATAATTAACTTCACAAATTGAAGCTAATTTGCTCTTTTCGCTTTGTTCGAGATTTCGTAAAACGATTACGGCAGTGCATTTGGAAAATAGCCATAGTCTCATACCAGAGATAAAAACCAATTTTTTGTTACTAGTATTAACCCATTTAACAATGGATTTTAGAACTGCGTAAAAGAACTAACTTCAACAATCGAAGCTGATTTCTCTTTTCATGTTGTTTGGGATTTCGTAAAACTATAACGAAGGTACATTTGGAAAAATCCTACATTTTTATATCAAGGATCAAATGAATTTTTGTTGATACTAGTATTACCATATCGAGCAATAGATTTGAGAATTGCCTAACTTCACATGTTTGAGATTTCGTAAAACTCTAACGGCAGTGCATTTGGAGAATATCCATATTCTTATATCAAGGATAAAAATCATTTTGTTTTTTTGATACTAGTATTAACGTATTGAGCAATAGACTTCAGAATTGCCTAACTTCCCAAATTCATGTAAATTTGCTTTTTTCACGATGTTTAGTATTAGTTAATATTAGTGAAGTTAATTATTTTACGCCATTTTAAAATCCCTTGCTCAATATGTTAGTACTAGTAACAAAAAACTTATTTGAATCCTTGGTATGAGATTATGGATATTTGAAAAATGCACTTCCGTTATAGTTTTACGAAATCTCAAAAAGCGTGAAAAGAGCCAATTAACTTCAATTTGTGAAGTTAGTTCTTTTACGCAGTTCTAAAATCCATTGTTACATGTCTTAATACTAGCAAACAAAATTGGTTTTTATCCTTGATATAAGAATCTGGATATTTTCCGCTGCCGTTATAGTTTTCCGAAGAGCAAATTAGCTGCAATTTGTGAAATCAATTATTTTACGCAATTCTAGAATCCATTTCGAAATGTGTTAATACTAGTAACAAAAAATTTATTCTGATATAAGAATATGGATACTTTAAAAATGCACTGCCGTTATAGTTTTAAGAAATCTCGAACATCGTGGAAATAGCAAATTTACTTGAATTTTGGAAGTTCGGCAATTCTCAAATCTATTGCTCACTATGTTAATACTAGTATCAAAAAAAAAATGATTTTCATGCTTGATATGAAAATGTGGAATTTTTCCAAATGCATTTCCGGTATAGTTTTGCGAAATAATCCGTTATAGTTTTACGAATTCTGAAACAACATGAAAAGAGCCAATTAGCTTCAATTTATGAAGTTAGTTCTTTAACGCGGTTCTAAAATCTATTGCTAAATGTGTTAATACTAGTAAAAAAAAAATTGATTTTTATCCTAGAGATAAGAATCTGGATATTTTCCAAATGCACTTCCGTTATAGTTTTCCGAAATCTCAAACAATGTGAAAAGAGCAAATTAGCATCAATTTGTGAAATCAATTCTTTTACGCAATCTTAACATGCGTTGTTCAATGTGTTAATACTAGTAACAAAAAACTTATTTTAATCCTTGGTATAAGATTTCGGATATTTTAGAAATGCACTTCCGTTAAAGTTTTACGAAATCTCAAGCATCGTGGAAAGACCAAATTTACATGAATTTTGGAAGTTAGGCAATTCTCAAATCTATTGTTCAATATGTTAATACTAGTATCAAAAAAAATTGATTTTGATCATTGATATAAGAACGTAGATTTTTTCCAAATGCACTTCCGTTATAGTTTAATGGAATCTCAAACAACGCGAAAAGAGCAAATAAGTTTCAATTTGTGAAGTTAATTTTTTCATGAAATTCCGATATCCAATGCTCAATGTGTATATTCAAATAACAGGAGAACCGATTTTAAAACTAAATATCAGAAATTGGATTTTTTCCAAATGCGCTTTCGTTATAGTTTTACGAAATCTCAAAGAGCGTGAAAAGAGCAAATTTCTTTGACTTTGTGAAGTTATTTCTTTTATGAAATTCTCAAATCGATTTCGCAATGTGTTAATACCAGTAACAAAAAGTTTATTGTTATCCTTGGTATAAGAATCTGGATTTTCCAAATGCACTTCCGTTATAGTTTTACCAAATCTCAAACATCGTGGAAAGAGCAAATTTACATGAATTTTGGAAGTTATTTCTTTTACCCAATTCTCAAATCTATTGCTCAATATGTTAATACTAGTATCAAAAAAAAATTGATTTTGATCATTGATATAAGAATGTAGATTTTTTCATATGCACTTCTGTTAAGTTTTACGAAATCTCAAACATCGTGAAAAGAGCAAATTAGCATCAATTTATTAAGTTATTTCATTCATGCAATTCTCAAATCCATTTCGCAATGTGTTAATACCAGTAACAAAAAATTTATCTTTATCCTTGGTATAAGAATCTGGATTTTATAAATGCACCTCCGTTATAGTTTTACCAAATCTCAAACATCGTGAAAAGAGTAAATTTACATGAATTTGGGAAGTCATTTCTTTTACGCAATTCTCAAACCCATAGCTCAATGTGTTAGTACTATAATCAATAAAAATTTATTTTGATCCTTGATCTCAAACAAAGCGCAAAGAAAAAATTAGCTTCAATTTGTGAAGTTAATTTTTTCATGAAATTTCGATATCCATTGCCCAATGTATATATTCAAGTAACAGGAGAATCGATTTTAAAACTAAATACCAGAATGTGGAATTTTTTCATATGCACTTCCATTATGGTTTTACAAATCTCAAACAACGTGAAAAAAGCAAATTAGCTTCAATATAGATACTTTAAAAATGCACTGCCCTAATCGTTTTACGAAATCTCAAACGTCGTGAAAAAAGCAAATTTACATGAATTTATGAAGTTATTTCTTTTACGTAATTCTGAAATCCATTCATGCTCAATATGTTAACACTGGCATAAAAAAAATTGATATTTATTCTTCATATAAGAATGTGGAATTTTTCTAAATGCACTTCCGTTATAGGTTTACGAAATCCCAAAAAAACATGAAAACAGAAGGTAGCTTAAATTTGTGAAGTTTGTTCTTTAACGCAGTTCTAGAATTCATTGTTAAATGTGTTAATACTAGTAACAAAAAACTGATTTTGATCCTTGATATAAGAAAGTAGAATTTTTCCAAATGCCCTTTCCTTATAGCTTTACGAAATCTCAAACAACGTGAAAGAGCCAATTAGCTCCAATTTGTGAAATTAACTCTTTTACGCAATTTTAAAATCCATTGCTCAGTGTGTTAGTACTAGTAACAAAAAACTTATTTTAAACCTTTGTATAAGATTATAAATGTTTTAAAAATGCACTGCCGTAATAGTTTTACGAAATCTCAAACATCGTGAAAAGAGCAAATTTAAATGAATTTGTGAAGTTATTTCTCTTACGTAATTCTCAAATCCATCTCTCAATATGTTAATACTGGCATAAAAAAATTTTACTTTTATCCTTGATATGAGAATGTGGAATTTTTCCAAATGCACTTCCGTTATGGATTTACGAAGTCCCAAACAACATGAAAAGAGCAAATTGTCCTGAATTTGTTAAATTATTTCTTTTACGCAATTCTAAAATCCATTGCTCAATGTGTTAATACTAGTCACAAAAAATTGATTTTAATCCTCGATATAAGAATGTAGAATTTTTCCAAATGCACTACCGTTATAGTTTTATGAAATCTCAAACAACGCGAAAAGAGCAAATAAGTTGCAATTTGTGAAGTTAATCTTTTCATGATATTCCGATATCCATTGCTCAATATGTTAATACTGGTTTCAAAAAATATTGATTTTTATCCTTCATATAAGAATGTGGAATTTTTCTAAATGCACTTCCGTTATAGTTTTACGAAATCCCAAAAAAACATGAAAAGAGAAATTAGCTTAAATTTGTGAAGTTTGTTCTTTAACGCAGTTCTAAAATTCATTGTTAAATGTGTTAATACTAGTAACAAAAAATTGATTTTGATCCTTGATATAAGAATATGGATATTTTCCAAATGCTGTAACGAAGCTTTTTGCTGCCCCTGCTTCGTACAAGTATAATTTGCTGAGGTATACTCGCCATGTCCAGATTTCGTAACAATAAATTTGTAAACATTGGGGTTTTTCTGCGAATCGTACTTTATTTAATTTAACTTATATATTTTAATTAAAGTTACCAAATTGTCTCCTGCGTTTTACTGTCGTCGCGCGAGTTGAGTGCTGTCAGGGTAACGGTTCCGTGTGGCCCGTTAGGACAATACCGTTTTCCGATCTGCTGTGCTCCTGAGTGCTAGACAACTTGCTGTCCTATACCACGACAATCACGCTCGGCTACTTCTACCTGCGCTCTCGTGGGCTTTGGTGACGATATCCTACGACGTGCTTTGACGCTCCTCTGCTACGACGACTGCGGCTGGCTATTTTTGCCGACGCTCTTGTATGCTTCGATAATGGTGCCCTGGCGTATACGCTGACGATCGCGTGCTACGATGACTACTTCTACCGTTGCTCGTGTAGGCTTCACTGGCGATGTCCTGTCCAACAAGTTATTCCGCGGAAAGTTACCGGATCACGGAAGACTGCGTCAGCGATCGCGATGTTAAAGGTTGAGTTGGTCAGAGGATAAACTCACTACCAAGTTCACACTTAACAGATGGCGTTTACAATTCAGAGTACCAAGACTAGCTAGAGGATAAACTTACTGCGTAGTGTGATGCTGGAAGTGTATACGCTGTAACAGTCCCGTGCTGACTGCCTGATCAGCAACCATCTAATTCCCCACCAAGCCTGTGCTGCGTGCTAACACATTAGTAACATGCTGCTTTGGGATGGAGTGTGTTGCTGGGATGGCGTATGTTGCTTTCAGTGGCGTGGTTTTACCGCTGCGAATGCATGTTTGTTGTTGTTTCGTCTGCTAGTCTGATTTCTCCGTCTCCGTGGTTATTCCGTTGAATTGCTTGCGTGGGGTGTTTTTAATGCATTCGTGTTGTTTCAGCTTCTTGTGTTTCTAGAAGTGGCGTCATTTTCCCGTTGTGTTGTGAACAATAGGGTGGGCCTTTATGGGTTGTGTGGACTAAATCCTGCATAGATATTTAGTTCTCACAACGCATTGCCGTTATAGTTTTGCGAAATCTCGAACAACGTGAAAAGAGCAAATTAGCTTCAATTTGTGAATTAATTCTTTTACGCAATTCTAAAAATCATTGATCAATGTGTTAATACAAGAAACAAAAAATTGATTTTGATCCTTGATATAAGAATACGGATTTAAAAATACGTTGCTCAATGTGTTAATACTAGTAACAAAAAACTTATTTTAATCCTTGGTATAAGATTTTGGATATTTTAGAAATGCATTTCCGTTATAGTTTTACCAAATATCAAACATTGTGAAATGAGCAAATTTACATGAATTTGGGAAGTTAGGCAATTCTCAAATCTATTGCTCAATATGTTAATACTAGTATCAAAAAAAAAATTGATTTTTATCTTTGATATTAGAATGTGGAATTTTTCCAAATGCACTTCCGTTATAGTTTTACGAAATCCCAAAAAACATGAAAAGAGAAATTAGCTTTAATTTTTTAAGTTAGTTCTTTTACGCAGTTCTAAAATCCATTGTTAAATGTGTAAATACTAGTAAAAAAAAATTTATTTTTATCCTTGATATAAGAATCTGGATATTTTCCAAATGTACTGCCGTTATAGTTTTCCGAAATCTCAAATAACGTGAAAAGAGCAACTTAGCTTCATTTGTGAAATTAATTATTTTACGCAATTCAAAAATCCATTTTTCAATGTGTTAGTACTAGTAACAAAACACTAATTTTAACCCTTGGTATAAGATTATAGATATTTTAGAAATGCACTTCCGTTATAGTTTTACGAAATCTTAAACATCGTGAAAAGAGCATATTTACATAAATTTGTGAAGTTAATTCTTTTACGCAATTCTAAAATCTATTGCTCAATATGTCATTACTAATATCAAAAAGAATTGATTTTAACCCTTGATATAAGAATTTAGACAATGCCTAAATCTCAGACAATGCGAAAAGAGCAAATAAGTTTCAATTTGTGRAGTTAATTTTTTCATGAAATTCCGATATCCATTGCTCAATGCGTATATTCAAATAATAGGAGAATAGATTTTAAACCTAAATATCAGAATGTGGAATTTTTCCAAATGCACTTCGGTTATTGTTTTACGAAATCCCAAATAACATGAAAAGAGCAAATTAGCTTCAATTTGTGAAATTAATTATTTTACACAACTCTAAAATCCCTTTCGCAATGTATTAGTACTACTAACAAAACACTTATTTTAATCCTTGGTATAAGATTATGGATATTTCAGAAATGCACTTCCGTTATAGTTTTACCAAATATCAAACATCGTGAAAAGAGCAAATTAACATGAATTTCTTAATTTCTTTTACGCAATTCTTAAATCTATTGCTCAATATGTTAATACTAGTATCCAAAAAAATTGATTTTGATCCTCGATATAAGAATATAGAATTTTTCCAAATGCACTTCCGTTATAGTTTAATGAAATCTCAAGCAACGTGAAAATAGCAAATTTACTTGAATTTGTGAAGTTAATTATTTTACGCCATTTTAAAATTCCTTGCTCAATATGTTAATACTAGTAACAAAAAACTTATTTCAATCCTTGGTATAAGATTATGGATATTTTAAAAATGCACTGCTGTTATAGTTTTACGAAATCTCAAACAACGTGCAAAGAGCCAACAACGCTAAAAGAGCAAATTAGCTTCAATTTGTGAAGTTAATTTTTTCAAGAATTTCCGATATCGATTGCTAAATATTTATATTTAAGTAACAGGGGAATCGACTTAAACCTAAATATCAGAATGTGGAAGTTTTTCAACAGCACTTCCGCTATAGTTTTACGAAATCTCAAACAGCGTGAAAAGTGCAAATTTGCTTGACTTTGAGAAGTTATTTCTTTTACGCAATTCTCAAATCCATTGCTCAACATATTAAAACTAGTATAAAAAAAAGTTATTTTGATCCTTGATATAAGAAAGTAGAATTTTTCCAAATGCACTTCCCTTATAGCTTTACGAAATCTCAAACAACGTGAGAAGAGCAAATTAGCTTCAATTTTGAAATTAACTCTTTTACGCAATTTTAAAATCCATTGCTCAGTGTGTTAGTACTAGTAACAAAAAACTTATTTTAAACCTTTGTATTAGATTATAGATGTTTTAAAAATGTACTGCCGTAATTGTTTTACGAAATCTCAAACATCGTGAAAAGAGCAAATTTAAATGAATTTGTGAAGTTATTTCTCTTACGTAATTCTCAAATCCATCTCTCAATATGTTAATACTGGCATAAAAAAATTTACTTTTATCCTTGATATAAGAATGTGGAATTTTTCCAAATGCACTTCCCTTATAGATTTACGAATTCCTAAACAACACGAAAAGAGCAAATTGTCCTGAATTTGTTAAGTTATTTCTTTTACGCAATTCTAAAATCCATTGCTCAATGTGTTAATACTAGTAACAAAAAACTTATTTTAATCCTTGGTATAAGATTTTGGATATTTTAGAAATGCATTTCCGTTATAGTTTTACCAAATATCAAACATCGTGAAAAGAGCAAATTAACATGAATTTCTTAATTTCTTTTACGCAATTCTTAAATCTATTGCTCAATATGTTAATACTAGTATCCAAAAAAATTGATTTTGATCCTCGATATAAGAATGTAGAATTTTTCCAAATGCACTTCCGTTATGGATTTACGAAGTCCCAAACAACACGAAAAGAGCAAATTGTCCTGAATTTGTTAAGTTATTTCTTTTACGCAATTCTAAAATCCATTGCTCAATGTGTTAATACCTGTCTCTTATACACATCTAGATGTGTATAAGAGACAGCTCCAGGGTCAGCCGTGGGACCCACGAACCCTTAGCAAAGAATATTTACCTTTTGTAATAGATGTATCCACACCCCTTATGTGGACAGCCAGACCAGCTTATATTTATATGGCGAGTCAGGTGGAATCGATTGGATTTGATGTGACAGGCGTTGGTTCTTGTCGAAGTCGGCAMKSYAWTWWYSRTAAGGTGGTGKTCCTTCTATATTCTGGTGAGGAGTAGTCACTCCCAGGCACGGTGTTGACTGTACGGTACAGTGCAGTATTCTATGGATCCCCTGCGAGTCGCCTGTTAATCGCGTTAGTTTGGTAATGGTGCATTATCGTGTGCAAGCAGTGGTACTGACGCTGTTCCAGRCAGCGCAGCTGTGACTGATATAGTAACGGTGCACTAGTGTGCAGGTTGCGGTAGTGACGCTGTTAGAGGCAGCGCAGATGTGACGTCGCTGTATCGCAGCGCAACGGAGACTACGGTCGCGCACTGCGAAAACACTGCCTATTGTTTCTTACTGCTGTCTGACCGCCCTGGCTGGCGAGCTGGAAGAAATGATCGCAGTCGGTGTGTGTGTTTTGTGCAATGCATTGAGGTGAAGTTTAGTATGGTGGAAAGCACTATGTGTGAAGTGCTTGCTTCTATAGAAGTGAATACTATGTGACTATGTTGAGGTATGGTAAGGGTAAATGATGTACAGTGTTGGAGTAAATTATTGTAAGGTGGGAAAAGTCACGTTACCGTTCCCCCTTTACTTCGGACAGCGATACTTCGCTGGGTACAGGTGAAAGGAGTGGTTTCGACCACCCACGATGGTTTGGCTGGAGGCTGGCTGGCTGTCTTGGTTGGCATGTGCCGTGGACGGGAAGCGGGTGTGGAGATCTTTATTTAACAGCAATTTCTCAACCTTTGGTAGAAGGTGTCTTATATCTTATGATTATGAGTACTTAAAACTAATAACACAAAATTAATTTCTGGCTTTGTGTATTTAGTCGTACAAATGTACAAAGCATCTCTCTCCTTCTCGTATCGCACCAATACGCGATCGCCTTCCAGTTTTGTTGGTTTTATGATCAGCCGCGGTTGCTGGTTGGTGACGCTGTGCTCCTGGGGCTGCTTGGATGCCCTCGGGCAGCTGACCTGGTGGCGTCTACGTTGACTGCGTGCAATTGATGCACCTCGGTTTCATTCGTGTGGTGGTGAACGAAAAGGCTGTGGCTTTGGAGGCTCATCTGCTGGCTGTGGTTGGCGCTTGGTATGGCGCTACGTATTAGTAATAAGTGGCTCGGAGCTGTAGTCCGTAAGCTCTGTAGAGAGCGCGTTAGCAAACTGATTTAGATCTTGCAGATGCACATGGATGGTACGCCCGCCTCGTGCGTTCGGATTCACGAGTTCGACTGTGTTAGTCGACTTGAATTTTCTGACAACATATGGGCCAGAATATTTCGGAGCAAGCTTCTGTGCAAAGCTGTTTACTGCGGAAGAGAGCTAATGATCTCTTTTGAGTACTTTCTCACCGATAAGTGGCTTCCATGGCCGTGTGCGCAAATCGTAGTATTTCTTCTGGCGTTTTGCTGCAGTAGACAAGTTGCGAGAAATTTCTAGCCAAAGCTCGGTGGTAGTGGACCTACAAAGTCCGCCGTTACAACTTTCCACGGTCGTAAGCATTGCATGGTGGCCATTATCTTGGCAGGTCGGCGCTGGTCTACCTTATATTCGACACATTGTTGGCATCGACGAACATATCTGAGCACATTACTATGCATACGAGGCCAATAATACCCTTCTTGTGTGCGTTTGAGTKTTTTGTGTACACCCATGTGACCGCCGGTACTAGCGTCGTGATTTTCTCTAAGGACTTTAAGTCGACGGGGCTCTGGTACGCATAGTTTCCAGCATGGTGACTTGGATAGCATATTGCGTGGGGCGACGTGCCGCAAGAGCCGGCCATCGATAAGTTGATAATCGGGATATTTCTTCGGTTGATT
>NW_017534455.1:14668-15577 GCF_001853355.1 Bactrocera latifrons
TAGATAAGAAAATACATTTATTTAAGAAAACCAAAAGATATGTAAAATTAAGATATGAGAAGAAACACTGATCCTAAATAAATATTGAATGCAAATAAAGGATAAGCAGCACTGTGGAATTCTCCCACAGATAAGAATTTTTGTAAATTAGAAGATAAGCATTTTTGTAAAACTTTAAAAGCAAGAAAATCTTTGAAATAAATACACAATTTATTCTGACACTCTAAAGAGCCGGTCGTCTAAAATTGTTTCGTAATTGGCGCAGTCGGTAAACGTCTGTCATAATCTTAAGATTGGTCAAACGGGTCGCTCGGATTTTCTGAAGAAAATCCACACATAAAAAAAATCAATTTTAAAAATAAAAATAAGGCGTTTCCGAGGCCTTAAAACAGTTTTTACAAAAAAAAAAAAAACAGAGAAGAAAAACATCACCATGGCAACTGTTAACAGCTCCGAGCYCCTGAAGGAAGCTTCGAGAATAAGGCCATTCAACGGAAGTGATGGTTACGACCTATCCTCATTTATAAGAGAAATAGATGCCATACTCCGCCTCTTTAACGATAACCCATCGTTAAAGGAATTTTTTATTCAATGCTACGTACTAAGCGAAAATAAGTGGAGACGCCCTGAAGGTAGTCCGACCTTTAGGAAGCACACCGATGTGGGACGACGTAAAGAAGGAACTCATCCGGAACTTCGGGGTAAAGGAGAGCTACTGGAGTGAATAAGTGAATATTTTGTAAAATTAAGGGATATTTTAGATAAAACTAATATTAAGTACGAATTTGATAGTGAAAAACCCATAGCCTTTTCACCGGAAGCCAACGAGGCATTTTTTCTAAAAACCTTCTTAAACGGAATTAGTCCTCATTTGTCCTCCATAATTTTGAGTAGGGATATTAGAAAACT
>NW_017534455.1:17882-21277 GCF_001853355.1 Bactrocera latifrons
TTCGTAATTCGTACGTCTTTCATACCATTTATACGGTTGATCATGGTCAGCATGCAAAAGTTCCGCACCACCTTCTTGGTCTTTCCGTGGGCATCTGGATAGCGCATCGGCGACTACGTTGAGGGTACCTTTGCCATACTCTATTTCRAAGTCAACCTGCTGTAGCTCTAGTGCCCACCTTGCAAGTTTTCCGGATGGGAAATACATGGGTTCTGCAGGGTGTGAAGCCATTTAAGTGAATGATGGTCGGTGATTACGGTGAAATGATAGTCCTCCAGGTACGGTCGCATTTTTCTTATGCCCCACAATACGGCTAAGCACTCTTGTTCGGTGGCAGGGTACCGCTTCTCCAACTCTGTCAATCTGCGACTGGCATATGCTACGACCCGTTCTTGGTCAGAATTACGTTGAAATAGCACTACGCCTAGTCCTTCTCCGCTGGCGTCAGTCTGCAGATAGAGGGCCTCTCGAAGTTGGGGCAACCCAGGATGTGTGCACTAGTTAGTCTTTCTTTTAACACTTGGAATGCTTCTCTTATTCGGAACCCCATGTCCAACGCTGGTTCCTTTTTAATAAGCGGTTCAGCGGTGCTGATATGGCAAAGTCTGCAACGAAACGTCGGTACCACGAGGCATATCGCTAATGGCTGCGACTTTAGCCGGGTCTGTGTGAATACCTTCGGTGCTGACTACATGGCCCAAGTAATGGAGGCGTTGCTGYACGAACTTACACTTTTCAAAGTTGATCTGCATATGGTTTTGCTGAAGGCGCGTGAACACCGTTTGAAAGTTATCTAAGTATCCCAATACAGTGATGTTGTCCAGATAGGCAAAGACCTTGGGCTGTAGTTCTGATCCCAGAACGGTGTCTAGGGCTCGCTGAAATGTTSCCGGCGCCTAATGCAGCCCAAAAGGCATTACTCGCCACTGGAATAAACCTCTCCCCGATACGGTAAATGCGGTGTACTGGCGTGAGCGGGGGTGTAGCGGAATTCGCCAGTAGCCGTTTTTCAGGTCAATGGTCGAAATGAACCGAGTTTCTTTGAGTTGGTCTAGGATTGCGTTTATTTCGGGAAGTGGATATGCGTCTGCGTTAAGTTGCCGGTAATCTAAGCACATTCTCCAACTTCCTTGTTTCTTTCTCACTAGGACAATGGGCGAGCTATAGGCGCTGTTAAAAGCTTCGATGCGGCCTGTTGTAATCAATTGTTGCTATTGCTTTGCTCGGATTTCTTACCGTGGTGGTTGGAACAAGTATGGTACTCTTTTATTTCCCTTTCTAAAGCTTTCACTAGGTCCTCCATGGATTTATTGTGGCGCTTTGCGCGGATGCAGGCGCTCAGCTCGCTACGGAGATCTGCTACGGTGCGTCCTTCGACAGCGATGTGCTGTCGTCTGCACTCGGCGACTAATCGTCCCTTTTTTAGACAATAAATCCAAGCAGTCGTGTCTGCCTCAAGYGTTAGAACGTTATGCGCTGAAGTACTGCGACGCTTATGATTGTGTGGGGGGTGTGGCGAACCTGATTCATGAGCGTTGGTGACCGTTTCATGTTTTTCGCTATCACTCACAAAGTCGGGTCCCGACTCGGGCGCCATTTGTAATGGGGTTTCGTCCATAGCTGAGGTATGCTCAGCCGCTCCAGGGTCAGCCTTGAGACCCAYGAACCCTTAGCAAAGAATATTTATTTTTTGTAATAAATGTATCAACACCCCTTATGTGGACAGCCAGACCAGCTTATATTTATATTGCGGGTCAGGTGGAATCGATTGGATTTGGTGTGCCAATCGTTGGTTCTTGTCGAAGTCGGCACGGTATTTACGGTAAAGTGGTTGGCCATCAGTCCATTTATATTCTGGTGAGGAGTAGTCACTCCCAGGCACGGTTTTGACTGTACGGTACAGTGCAGTATTCTATGGATCCCCTGCGAGTCGCCTGTTAATCGCGTTARTTTGGTAATGGTGCACTATGGTGTGCAAGCAGTGGTACTGACGCTGTTCCAGGCAGCGCAGCTGTGACTGATATAGTAACGGTGTCTGACCGTTGTGGCTCGCGAGCTGGAAGAAATGATCGCAGTCGGTGTGAAGTCTTGCTTCTATAGAAGTGAATACTATGTGACYTTGTTGAGGTATGGCAAGGATAAATGATGTATTGGCATAAAAAAAATTGATTTTTATCTTTGATATAAGAATGYGGAATTTTTCCCAATGCACCTCGGTTATAGTTTTACGAAAACCAAAACAACGTGAAAAGAGCATATTRGCTTCAATTTGTGAAATTAGTTCTTTTACCCAATTTTAAAATTCATTGTTAAATGTGTTAATACTAGTAACAAAAAATTTATTTTGATCCTTGATATAAGAATACGGATACTTTAAAAATGCACTGCCGTTGTAGTTTAACGAAATCTCAAACATCGTGAAAATAGCAAATTTACTTGAAGTTGTGTAGTTAATTATTTTACGCCATTTTAAAATCCCTTGCTCAATATGTTAGTACTAGTAACAAAACACTAATTTTAATCCTTGGTATAAGATTAGGGATATTTTAGAAATGCACATCCGTTATACTTTTACGAAATCTCAAACATCGTGAAAAGAGCCAATTTACATGAATTTGTGAAGGTATTTCTTTTACGCAATTCTCAAATCCATTGCTCAATATGTTAATACTAGTATAAAAAAAATTGATTTTGAAAAATTTATTTTAATCCTTGGTATAAGATTAGRGAAATTTTAAAAATGCACTTCCGTTATAGTCTTACGAAATCTCAAACAACGTGAAAAAAGCAAATTAGCTTCAATTTGTGAAGTTATTTYTTTTATGCAATTTTCAAATMCRTTGCTCAATATGTTAATACTAGTATCAAAGAAAAAAATGATTTTGATCCTTGATATAAGAATATAGATTTCTTCCAAATGCCCTTCCGTTAGAGTCAACAACGCTCAAAGAGCAAATTAGCTTCAATTTAAGAAGTTAATTTTTTCACGAATTTCCGATATCGATTGCTCACTGTTTATAATCAAGTAACAGGAGAATCGATTTAAAACCTAAATATGAGAATGTGGAATTTTTTCAAATTCCCTTCGTTATAGTTTTACGAAATCTCAAAGAACGTGAAAAAAGCAAATTAACTTCAATTTGTGAAGTTATTTCTTTTATGCAATTCTCAAATCCRTTCCTCAATACGTTAATACTAGTATCAAAAAAAAATTGGTTTTAATCATTGATATAAGAATGTAGATTTTTTCCAAATACACTTCCGTTATAGTTTTACGAAATCCCAAACAACGTGAAAAACGCAAGTTAGCTTCAATTTGTGAAGTAATTTCTTTTACGCAATTCTAAAACAATTGCTCAATGTGTTAATACTAGTAACAAAAAACTAATTTTAAT
>NW_017534455.1:22002-23025 GCF_001853355.1 Bactrocera latifrons
GATATAAAAATATGGATATTTTACACTGCTGTTATAGTTTTGCGAAAACTCAAACAACGTGAAAAGAGCAAATTAACATGAATTTGTGAAATTAATCCTTTTACACAATTCTAAGATCCATTACTAAATGTGTTAATACTGGTAAAAGCAAACTTATTTTTATCCTTCATATAAGAATATGGATACTTTAAAAATGCACTGCCGTAATAGTTTTACGAAATCTCGAACATCGTGAGAAGAACAAATTTACATGAATTTGTGAAGTTATTTCTTTTACGTAATTCTCAAATCCATCGCTCWACATATTAATACTAGCATAAAAAAAAATTGATTTTTATCCTCGATATAAGAATGTGGAATTTTTCCAAATGCACTTATAGTTTTACGAAATCTCAAACATCGATATCAATATCATCGGCATACGCCAGCATCTGTACACTCTTACAGAAGATTGTACCTTCTCTATTTAGTTCTGCAGCTATAATTATTTTCTCCAGAAGTAGCTTGAAGAAATCGCAAGATATGGAGTCGCCTTGTCTGAAACATCGTTTGGTATCGAACGGCTCGGAGAGGTCCTTCCCGATTCTGGCGGAGCATTTGGTGTTGCTCAACGTCTGTTTACATAGCCGTATTAGTTTTGCGGGGATACCAAATTCAGACATCGCGGCATAAAGGCAGCTCCTTTTCGTGCTGTCGAAAGCAGCTTTAAAATCGACGAAGAGGTGGTGAGTGTCGATTCTCCTTTCACGGGTCTTTGCCAAGATTTGGCGCATGGTGAATATCATCATGGTCAGTTGTTTATTTTCCAGATCCGAAGCCACACTGATAAGGTCCAATCAGTTTGTTGATGGTGGGCTTTAATCTTTCACACAATACGCTCGATAGAACCTTATATGCAATATTGAGGAGGCTTATCCCACGGTAGTTTGCGCAGTTTGTGGGGTCTCCTTTTTTGTGGATTGGGCATAGAATACTTAAATTCAAATCGTTGGGCATGCTTTCGTCCGACCATATTTTACAAAG
>NW_017534455.1:24695-26410 GCF_001853355.1 Bactrocera latifrons
AAATGCCACAAGGACCTACTCGTCTCTGTCCTTGTCCCGTCCATCGCATTTCTTGGACGGCGGTGATGTCAGCCTTTATTTTCACGAGGACATCAACCAGCTGGGCAGCGGCACCTTCCCAATTAAGGGACCGGACATTCGAGGTGCATGCCCTCAATTTATCATAGTCCTTAATTCGTTTGCCATGGTCGTCATCAAAAAAAAAAGAATCGTTTCTGGCCACTCCGAAATGAATGGCGATCAGAGAACTTTCCTCTCTTGCGTGAACTTCTACACATGACTCCATCCTCCATACTAGTATCAAAAAGAATTGACTTTGATCCTTGATATAAGAATGTAGAATTTTTCCAAATGCACTGCCGTAATAGTTTTATGAAATCTCAAACATCGTGAAAAGAGCAAATTTACATGAATTTGTGAAGTTATTTGTTTTACGTATAAAGGATGCTAGATCTTTAAGGGMTGTCAGGATTCTGTYTTATTATTTAAAGATTGTATGTCGTACAATATTATTATTAGTATATAATATATACTAATATATTATATTCAGTTATATTAAAAATGTTCGTTTTGAAAGTTAAAAATAAAAATCAAAAAAATCTCAATCATTATTCATGAACGATATTGACGCGGCAACGACTACTCTGACTATATTTCTCGAGTGTTAGTGCGCTTGTTCTTTTGTGTTGCAGGGATGCAATTATGCGGTTGACCTTACAGTCGGCCAATCCTGATTACCGGAGTCGACCTCGACTTCGTCATCATTATCAAACCCATCGAAATTCGGCAAATTACACCATGGCTTCAACTGATAGATGCATAGATTGATGTATAATGTCATTGTTTGCGTTTTGACCCTGGTATATCTTCAACGAGATACCTGTCGTGGCCAATCCCCTTGGTTACCATGAACGGACCTTTGTATAGTGGTTCCAATTTTCGAGAACCACCAGTACTAACAGGCTCATTTTCGGCGAGAACCAAATCACCAACGTTATATTGTGTAGGTTTTCGAAGTTTTTCGTTAAAACGCTGTTTAGCTTTTTCTCACTGCTGATTAATACGACTTACTGCTTCAGTTTGTATTTCATTCATCTCGTCATTACTTGTAACATCACCTTCATGTAAAACTAATATTAATTTATTCTGAAGAATATCTCGAGACTTGTAATTGARTAAAAGTTCTTGTGGAGTTCGCTGAGTTGTTTTGTTCTTTGTAGTATTTAGTGCCCACTGTGCACCTCTAAGTTGATCGTCCCAGGTTTTGTCGTCTTCCATCGACGGAAGTAACATTCCCAGTAGAGTTCGGTTGGTACGCTCTCCGTGTCCGTTTGCGCGTGGAGTTCGAACAGCATTCAAAATCTGTTTAATATCATTATCGTTGCAATATTGTCTAAAATCCTGAGAAGTAAACGCTGTTCCACGATTTCCATGATCGGTTACTATTTGGGTTGGCACTCCGAAATAGCTGCTTACTTCGTTAAGTAATGTCAATACATGTCGTGTCGCTGTGCTTCTAACAGCTCGTAATACTGTAAATTTCMTGAATGAATCAACGAGGACTATTACGTGTTCGTTCTCCTTCTTGCTACGAGGGAAAGGTCCTAGATGATCGATATGTACTGTCTTGAATGGTACAGGTTCTATCTCGTCATAATGATACGCTCCTTCTATTTTGCCACCCCGCTGTTTATTATATGCGCATTCAATGCACG
>NW_017534455.1:26825-28369 GCF_001853355.1 Bactrocera latifrons
GAATACGTAGCCACCAATGTGCAATTCGTGGTATCAACTCACGTTTGTGCATTGCTGTAGTAACCGCGCTGCAGTCAGTCACAACTACCTCTTTCCCTTGCACATAATACTTAAAACGCTCTAGGCTGCTTACCACCGCCAATACTTCCAGCTCATAGCTATGAAAGTTTCGCTCGCGGTCTGTCGTAGATCTGCTGTAATATGCAAATGGTTTCCAGTCGCCGCCATCTCGTTGTAAAAGTACACCCGCAATACCAACTGAGCTAGCATCAGTATGAATCTGATGATCTGCTTCGACACGATATCCTGTCATCAATGGCTTCGATGTTAACGCTGTTTTCAATGCTAAAAATGCTTCTTCTTGTTTTTCTGCCCATTGGAATTGTTGATTTTTACGCAGCAATAAACGTAACGGCTCACTTATAATACAAAACGTCGAAATAACCGATAAGACCAAGAAAAAATCTTACATCTGTTATAAATTTTGGAGTAGTAAAACAATTTACAGCAATTGTCTTCACAGTACCTGGGCTTATGCCACCTGAATGAAGTTTGTGCCCTAAAAACTCGATCGTCTGCTTCATAAACTCGCATTTTTTAATATTTAATGTTAAATTGAGTTCGCACAATGCCTTAAAAACACGTTTAAGTTTTTCATACATCTCGGTGACRTTACTGCTACCTACTAATATGTCATCCATATAGTGGATCATGTCACCAGGTCGAGTTCTATCTTTTATATTTTGCATTAGCCGCTGGAATACCGCAGGCGCGTTCTGAGGCAAACGGCATTCTCTTGAACTCAAACAAACCTTCAGTTGTTATAAACGCTGTATACTTGCGACAACCTTCTTCTATTGGTACCTGATAGTACCCGCTGTTTAAATCTAGTACTGGAAAATATTTGTATCGCATGGCTTCGCTAAGCCTTTCTTCAATATTTGGTGTBGGATAAACTTCTTTTATCGTATGCTGATTAAGTCGCCTATAGTCGACGCAAAGGCGTTCACCGCCAGTTTTCTTTTTTACTAAAATAATTGGACTTGYGTATTCGGATTTAGATGTGGCAATAATATCGCATGCCAGAAGTTCTCTAATCATTTCGGTAACTAAATACTTCTTCGGCTCCGGCACCCTGTACGGTTTTTGAGCTATTGGTACATTCGTTGTCAATTCAATTTTCATTTCCGTCGAGTTAGTCAAGCCAATGTCAGTAAGATTTTCCGCAAAAACGTCTGTGTTATCCGCTAACAATACTTGCAAGTCAGCTTTTACATTTATGTCGTCGATACTGCTAATAATTTCGCTGAAATCAGTTTCTCGATGAATAAGTTCTAACTTTGTAACCTGCGTAGAAAATACGAAGCTGTCGTTCTTTATTTCTTCAACAACGTCTGCGTTTTTAAAAATATCTTGCCCCAAAAGCACGTCCATTGTTAATATATCATCATCAACAATAAACAAATTGACGATTAAAACTACATCATCAACAGCCATGTTCACGTTGATACCCTCCACCGCACGTACGTTTTCCACCGCAAATG
>NW_017534455.1:35759-45284 GCF_001853355.1 Bactrocera latifrons
TGCTTAATATGTTAATACTGGCAAATAAAAAAAAAATTGATTTTTATCGTCGATATAAGAATCTGGATATTATCCAAATCCACTGCCGTTATAGTTTTCCGAAATCTCAAACAATGTGAAAAGAGCAAATCAGCTGCAATTTGTGAAATTAATTCTTTTACGCAATTTTAAACTCCATTTCTCTATGTGTTTGTACTAGTAGCAAAAACTTATTTTAATCCTTGGTATAAGATTATGGATATTTTAGAAATGCACTTCCGTTATAGTTTTACGAAATCTCAGACATCGTGAAAAGAGCAAATTTACATGAATTTGTGAAGTTGTTTCTTTTAGGCAATTCTCAAATCCATTGCTCAATATGTTAAAACTGGTATAAAAGAAAAGAGAGTTTGATCCTTTATACAAGAATGTAGAATTTTTCCAAATGTACTTCCATTAAAGTCGTATGAAATCTCAAACCACGCGAAAAGAGCAAATTAGCTTCAATTTGTGAAGTAAATTATTTTACGCAATTTTAAAATCAATTGCTCAATGTGTTAGTACTAGTAACAGAAAAACTTATTTTAATCGTTGGTATAAGATTATGGAAATGCATGAAAATTCTCAAGCGGTTTTGAGAAGCGAAAATATAACTTAGGGAATGTGCGAATAAAATAAGAAGTCTAATTGCCTGTCACGAAAATTACGATAAAAATGAAAACGCGTACGTCCGGTTCCACAGTTCAATTACAAGAGTGTTCTTTATTTCACTTGTTCTAATTGCTAAGCCTATATCTTAAAACTAACTGCTTAAACTAGTGGTAAAATAAATATGTATTAAAAAGGGGTAAGTATAACTCTTCGACTTTCGTTAAATATTGCAGCAGATTATGGCAAGTATTAAGGTAAGTAATAGATTGGTATTATGAATGCATTATTAGGGAAAGTATTTTATAATAGATTTTCTTAATTTAATTTTTAGTAATTCAATATCTTACAATTCAGTTAATTATTTTTGTTTTAGATATAGATATGTCACTTGACGCAACACCGGCCACCTTGATAGGATCAGATTCATTCAATTTCCAGCGGAAGCACGGCCAGTTTTTGGATGGGACGCTGAATTGTGCCCGTCTGGGTAGTCACGTCTTCGACGCGCACCTTGCCGTCTTGCCGTTTGACGGTTGCGACGACGCGCCCTAGTGCCCACTGCTGCGGTGGCACGTTGTCCTCGTGGACGAGAACGAAGTCGTTGAGCTGCATGATCCGTTTGGGGTGCAGCCACTTGTTGCGCTCCTGAAGGCCTGTCAGGTATACTTTGGACCACTGTCGCCAGAATAGGGGTACTAGGGGGCGAGAGTTGAGGATGACCTCCACTTCGGCCAACACTGTTGCTTGSCGGACTTCACCGCGGCTTCACATAATCCTCCGAAGTGCGGCGCCCGCGGTGGTATAAAGATGAAGCTGCACCCTTCATCTGCTGTGAATCTCTTCAGTTCTGGACCCATTGCTAGAAACGCATCCTTCAATTCGCGCAGCTTGCGATCGGCGCCAATGAGATTGCTGGCGTTGTCGCTGAATATCTTCGTGGCGTACAATGAACCTTTTTAGGGCGAGAATAAATGAATTAGAAGATAGGTCCCGAACTAATTCTAAATGTACTGCTTTGGAAGCAAAGCAAACGAAAACTGCAATATAAGTTTTCACAGGTGGTCGACCGCGTATTTTCAAAGTTGTGTATATGGGACCACAAAAATCTACGCCACATATAAGAAAGGGCCGTAGTGCTCGAAGTCTTTCGACTGGCAAATTTCCCATTATTTGCTTTTGTAGCTTCGGCTTGTAATGAAAACAATGTATACAGTTTCTTACGGTTCTACTGCAGGCTTCTCGGGCATTAATTAGCCAAATGCGTTTTCGAAGAAGCGCAACCAACGCTTTAGTCCCTGCGTGGTGATTTCGAATATGCAGGAACCGTAAATACGTTATAACGAAGTGCGAACTTTTATTTAATAAAAGCGGAAATTTGGCATCGWATGGGAAAGGTGCATTTAATAGGCGACCTCCTACTCGGATTAATTTGAATGACAGCGATGTATCCGAGTACTCATGCAAAAACGGGTTGAGGTTTTGCAAGTTTGCGGGTAGGGTGGTACCTTTATGCAATTTTTGGATAACATCCGAATATTCTGAATGTTGAACCACCTGGGCAATTGAGGATTTTGGTGGTCGTCTGATCCATCGTAATATGTATGCGACTASACGAAGCAATTTTTTATGAGAAGAGAATTTTTCAATATGGTCCAATATTGAATTTTTCGCAGCAGTCGAAATTAATATAAATGTATTTTTCTTCTTCTCTAATGCTTCGTCTTCTGGTGAGAGCTGGAAGTGGTTATTAATTGGCGATAATGCAGAGTCTTCTAAGAGGAACTGTGGACCGCCAAACTATATCGAATTATTTAATTCGTCCACGTTACAACCCCGAGACACTTGAGCCGCAGGATTTTGTTTCGTTGGCACATGTCACCAATGTACTTTGTCAGTCAACTATTGAATTTCGGACAATGYAAAACAATTTCAGAGTCTGTCCAAAATGTAATATTTCGAAATGTCGACTCAACATAGGCGCTACTCTTGACCATAATTTCGAGAGAAGATGTGCTGCTTAGAGCTCAAGACGCGGAAGAGATTTGATCTTCAGCGGAGCCACTCTAGACTTTGCGGTAAGCAGCATACAGTTAATACCACTAGCAGATTGGCTTCGTATGTATAAGCAGCAACCGTACGCCCTTATTGAGGCGTCGGAGAAGCCATGTATTTGGCAGATGGCACTCGACTCAACGTTTACGTAACGAGGAATGTTTATCGATGAGAGCTGCATTATGTTGGCTTTAAAGTTCTGCCAGCTAGTGTCAAGGCACAATGGAATTGACTCATCACAATCTAGTTTTTGGATCCAAAGCTCTTGCAATAAGATTTTTGCTTATGTAATCCAAGAGGATCAAAAAGGCGAGCATAAACTGACAATATGTTCCGTTTAGTGGCTCGCAGATCATTAAAGTTGGCATCCAAAATAAATCGAAACAAATCCTCTTTCGGCAGCCACTGGATTCCTAGTGTTTTAGTTGAATTTTTGTCATTGAAATTTAATGACTTTTCAGTGCAATCACTAGTTCGAAAACCACTTCGTTAACGTGAATCCTGCCGATTTAATATTTTAATTACTTCACTTCTTATAAGATCTAGAGACTCAAAATTTTCAGATCCTGTCAATAAGTCATCGACATAAAAGCCTCTTTTAATGGCCAATGAACCGAGTGGGTATTTAGTGGTATTAGCATGGCTGAGCATTTGTAAACACCGTGACGGTGTTAAGTCGAAAAATTTTAATATGCTCTCTCCACACAATAAGCTGACAATTTCTGTCTTCTTCGTGCATCATTATTTGGCGGTACATTTTAGTAATGTCTGCCGTTAAAGCTTACTTGTGTAAATGAAAACGAAGAAGAGTTGAGTACAATTCTTCTTGGATAGTTGGGCCTATAATCAAAAGTTCATTCAATGAAATTTGAGATGAAGTACGACTCGAAGCGTCAAAAACAACACGTAATTTGGTTGTTGTGCTTTCGGGAATTAAAACGCATTTATGCGGAATGAAATAGTGTGGCTCACTCGGGATCTTATTGTTTGTTGGGCTCATGTGACCCAGCGCTCTGTATTCATTCATAAATTACGGTCAGCTTTAAATGACATTCTGACTTGAAGCCGTCCTGAAGGCAATACTTGAGTTGTTTCACGAAAACTTGTATGWATTTGATGCCATTTGTTTCTAAAGGTAATTCTTCTAAAGTCCAAAACTTTTGGACCACTGAATTAATTGCCGTTAAGTCATCTTCAGATTGGCATAATGTGCTAGTTGCAAAAGAAGGAGGACTTAGATTGCTGGCATATTTGCCAGACACAACCGACCSTAAAAGGGTTTTCTGTAGCGTTGGTTGATTAGGACCACTTTTAATTTGGCCAACAGCTAAAAGGTCGAAAAAATTTTMGGCACCCAAAAGGATATCCACTTTCTTAGATTTGTGGAATTCTGGGTCCGCAAATTCAATATTGTGCGGAATTTTCCAGCCACAAACATTGATGTTATGGTCTGGATGATTTGTCGAAATACATCGCATTACCCAGAATTCCGCCGAAAATTCATAATTATTTAACCGCGACTTGASAAACGCGCTTAGTTTTGACCCCACTTTYGTATTGGAATTGCCAATTCCTATTACACTTAATGTTTTGTGCTGACGTCGAATCCGCAACTTCTGTGCCAAGTCCTCCGTCATGAAGTTGACCTGGCAGCCTGAGTCTAGCAACGCTCTCGCAGGCAAATAATCTCCACAACTGGTCCTCACTAAAATTACTGATGTTGCCAACATTACCCAATCCGGCATACTCGCTGTATGCATGGCATGTGTGGTGGATGGTTGCGGATGAGGTGCAGCGGGGAAGGACACTGGATACTGGTGCAACAGCGAGTGATGGAATCGATTGCATATCCGGCAACGATCTGCTCTRCATTTGGAAACGGTATGTCCCTTACGCAAGCAATTTATGCATAAGGGTACCGATTTGACGAAATCGAATCTCTGTTGTACCTGAAGAGCCTTGAAAGTAGGGCAGGCAGTTAGATGGTGATCCCTCGAGTTGCACTGTTGGCAACTAGGCTGCATTATGTTTGCAGCAAGTAGTGCCGATTTGGTCCTATCCATTTGTTGCTGCTTCCCATGATTCGAACTGTTTGTTGGTATGGGCTTCGTCCTTAAATGTGATGCTCCTTCCGCTGATAACTGCTGGAATCTTCGATTTAGGGTGGCTACACATTCCTTCCATAGTGGCAGCTTRTCGTAATCCAGCTGTTCTTCCTATTTRGATCGGGTGGTAGGCTCAGTCTTTGTCATTACAATGTGTATAATAWTGGCGTTTCTTATGTGTTTCTCATCGCMTAGCGATAGCAATGAGTCATATACCGCTGACAGTTCGTCAATCATTGATCGCAATGAAGCAGCGGATGGCTTTGGGATTGTTGGCAGCTGAAAAAGTTTAGATATTGTATTGAAAAATATCAGGCATTTATTACACTGGTTTACAGTAAAAATGTTYCATGAACACCACTATCCAATTTGTATGTGGAATCGCTCACTGATTTCGAAAATCGAATACATTTTTTTTTATGGATACGTTTTTGAGATATTTGCAATTTACCGTTATTCGACCAAAAAAAAAAAAAGGTGTCTTCATTTAATCATGTATTCCTCACCATGCTCGTCACTTTCGTCTCCGAGATTTGCCGAAAAAAAACTTAAATGGGAATGCAGAAAATGAATTTTTAAAGGCCTGGAATTCTTTAGAAGAAAGAAAATGTAAACAAGTAAAATATTAAATTTTATATAACTCAATTATATAAGTTTTGAGTAATCACCCATTTCTGCATAATTTTTGATTAAGTCGCTCACTATCTTCTCGTAGTTTGGTCTTGTGTTTACCTAGAAAAGAAGAAACGACCATTTCGAAGGAATCCCACGCTGCTGCCTCATCTGGTGACAATAGTCCTTTGAATTGGTCATTATTTATCAACTTTTTTATTTGGGGTCCAACAAATATACCTTCTTTTATCTTGGCCTAGGAAATATTAAAAAAAAAAAAGAATTTCAAATAATTGAATGCTTTGCCTTCTTTATCCAACGCCTTAACAAAATTTTTAATGAGGCCGAACTTGATGTGCAATGGCGGAAGAATGATTTTGCCTTCTTTACACACCAATTGTAAATTGAACTCTTTCCGGCCAATCCTTAAGGCAATAGTGGTCTTTACGAACTCGGCTATCCCATTTGCAGAGAAAGCAGCAGTGTTTTGTGTAGCCACTTTGTAGACCGYATAACATTCCAACGACTTTAAGATTGGCACATATTTTCCAATCATGCTCTTCATATTTGATGAATTTTAACAATTTCTCCATTACCTCGTATGTTTCCTTCGTGTTTATTGCATGCGCGATCGGGATCGAGGGCTTTTTGTTGCCGTTATGCAGTAATACGGCCTTCAAGCTCAGTTTATTGCTGTCCATGAACAATCGCCACTCCTCGGAATCATATGGTTGACCAAACTCTTTGAATAATCCTGGAATATCTTTGCAATCGCATACATTGTCTTTTTTCGTATAGTGTTTGGCAAATGGTTTGTGACGATTTCTATAATATGTCACCTTAACATGGGGTGAAACGAATTGAAATTATTGCATACGAGAGGCATGTAGCTCATCTTTTTCCTTGGATAATTCCAAATCTCTAATCCAATCGTTTAGTTGC
This sequence comes from Bactrocera latifrons, assembly GCF_001853355.1. NCBI lineage: Eukaryota > Metazoa > Arthropoda > Insecta > Diptera > Tephritidae > Bactrocera > Bactrocera latifrons. The sequence goes on from NW_017534455.1 coordinate 42,101, forward strand.
GCTTGTGATAGAACGTTTCTCTCGTTTTCCATTAAAAATTCATTACAACTTGACATCCCATATTCAGATGATCTTTCAGATACTGCTGTTGACAACGAAACTRKAKACGCAACTTCAGCTGAATGTGGAACTGGCAATGAAACGGTAGGTACGTTAGCATAAATCACTTTTCTTGATTTTCCAAAGCCAAGTACTTTGTCATACAAATATAACAATCTTCTGAGTGGCATGTAGGTTCTCGCCATATCATTGGTACATTAAATTTCATGTATTCCCTGAAAAAGAAAAAAATTAAAATTACTATTAAATAAAAAGAAGTATAGTTTCATAATTTTAATACGTACTTTGTTGATCCTGATTCCCATTGAACCAATGTTGTTCGACACAAGGAACACAAAATATTCGGAGTCCATGGTTTATCAATATTTTTAGGCTCAATACCAAAATATTTTGAATATATATATTGGCTCGAATCTCTAAACTGCCTCCGATGCTGTACAAGAGTATATTCACCACATATGTAACAGAACATATCCGGATCGTTGGTACACTCAAATTCTCACTCATTTTATTTTAAAAATAGCTCACGGTTTCTTATATTGTAATTATAAACTGGAACCGGCGAGCCTTACAGATATTATGAACTTTCAAGGGGCATTTATCCTTATATGTATATAGCTTGATCGCGAAAGAATAAAAAAAGGCAAAACCTACCTAGACAAAAAAGTTYCTTCATATTAACGAGCCGGGAAAAGAAAATACTACCTGCTGTTTGATGTTGGCCTTAAACAAATTAATGAATTTACCAAAATATGTGTGTGTGCATGTAGGTATGCATGTTTGAATTAAATTTATTTGCATTAGGAATTTTCCGCAACTAATTACCCTTCGAAAATCTGCCTGTATACCTACACACATGTTTAGCAAATTAACATGACTACAGGGGTTTCGAACCTGATACTTCTTGCTTTCGATGCAAACTACCAACTACAACAGTATTTGAGTATTACTGTTCTAAAAGTATTATTTGATTTTTTTTAAACGAATAGCGTTATTAGTTTATTCTAATGATATTCGAAAACAATCCCACCCCTACTTTACACACTACTTACGCATATACGTATACATTGACTTTGCGCGACTTGGATATATTTATTTGATCATGTACAACTTTCCTATTTATCCATGGATTTTGTTCGTTTTGTTTCGTTTCTTAGTTTTTTATAAAGAAACAGGACTTCATATAAAATAAAAAAAAATTTTTTAAAATATCTTTTGTTTTAAAATTTTTTTCTTGCCAAAGTTTATTTTTTTTTTAATTTTTCATAAAAAAATTTAAAAACACGGAGTGATAATCAATTTCTCAGAAACTATAAGGCCTATGGAAAAATTGAGTAGTCAATATTTTTAGGAAACTCATTCACTTTTATTTTCTATAATTTACAGTAAGATTGCTTAACTGGTCAGTGAGATATACATGATTAAATGAAGACACCTTTTTTGTTTGGTCGAATAACGGTAAATTGCAAATATCTCAAAAACGTATCCATAAAAAAAATTTACTCGATTTTCGAAATCAGCGAGCCATTTCACATACAAATTGGATAGTGGCATCCGTGGAACAAAAAACTAATTCAAATTTKTGATCCAGTGTTATCATAAACTTTTTTGAGACTTGCTAACGCTTTCGGGTAATTTTCATACGACATCTGAAACGCTTTGACTGTTCCCAAAGCCGCTCCAGATAGGCAATTAACCAAATGGTTGAATTTTTCAATATTTTCAATTTTTGAATTCTGAATATTCTCCCTTGGATTTCAGCAAATTCATTTTAGGGAGCCATGAGCTGTGAGAAGCTACAAAAGATGTTTCGGCAAGTGAAGTTCTATTTTTCGCTAAAATTGACTTAATTATGGATTTCGTTTCAACGATKATGTCCTCCAACTCCCCTCGGGCCATGTCGTCCTCATCAATTTCTTCAATCTTTGATTGGCACTTCATTAATTWTTAACTATGTGAATTTAATATATCGTGACGACATTCCAATTCTATTGGATCTAAAGACACAGTCTTTTCGAGAAGGCCCATTTTAATGCGCAAAATACTACTTTTCGCAACCGTTCTTTGACGTCTTAACGATTTTAAGTTCGTCAACTCCTTACTTGGAGACAGGCTTGCGAGAGTTGGCTTTGGCTTGCTCATTTTGTGTTGGTTAAATTAAATTTCCGAAAAAAAGATTATATTTCCGAAAAAAAGACTGTAAAGGTTGCCAACAGATATATTAAGAATCGATAACGAAACGAAAAAATATATGTCGTTTCCCAAATATACGAAAGCCAAACCAATAGCAACAAAAGTTGGCAACAAATATATTTGGAATCGGTTACGAAAACGAAAAAAAAGATAATATCGATTCCTAAGTATACGAAAGACAAAACAATAAATGCGCAAAATGAGCAATAGCACAAAAAAGTAATTTAATCGGAGAAGGTCCGAGCGAAAATCGATAAAAATTGCGATAAAACGACCGATAATTGCAAACGCGGATCGACAAAATTACGAAAAATTAGAAAATTTAATTTTGCAATTAATAATTTTTTCACCTTTATTTCAAAATTAAGGGATACCGCAATATCCCTTATTCATTTTGAATTCGTATATGTTTGAGCATGTATTAATATATGTATAGATGTATGTTTGTATATTAAATACAAGGCAATACAATAAAGTTAATGTAATATATTTAAAGTGAAAAGAGAGAGCCAAAAACTGACAGTGTGCACTTTTTTTGTTTTTTTTTTTTAAATTTTATTTGTATGTGTTTTCGTTTTATTTTCTGTAGGCACTGCTTTCAGTAAGTCGCACGCTTACATCCCTTTGACAAAGTATACAGCGGCAGCTCATTCCCACGACGGCAGCGAATTGATGGCAGCAGCAGATTGATGGTAGCAGCGACGATGGCAGCAGCAGCGTTGTGGTAGGGGTGGGTTGATGGCAGTGGTGACGATGACAGCAGCGGTGCGAAAACAGCGAATTGATGGCAACGAAGTAATTACCGCAGCAACGGATTGGCAGCAACGGATTATAGCAATGGTTTTTTTAATTTTGCGGCACTTTAAACAGTTAAGAAAACTGTTGTTTAAACTGGAACTTAATATATATATATAAGTATATACAATATATA
>NW_017534455.1:46103-47692 GCF_001853355.1 Bactrocera latifrons
ATTTAATTATTTTTTGGTTTTAGATATAGATATGTCGCCTGACGCAACAATGCACTTCCGTTATAGTTTTACGAAATCTCAAACAACGCCAAAGAGCCATTAGCTTCAATTTATGAACTTAGATCTTTTAAGCAGTTCTAAAATCCGTTGCTAAATGTGTTAATACTAGTAACAAAAAATTTATTTTTATCCTTGACATAAGAATATGGATACTTTAAAAATGCACTGCCGTTATAGTTTTACGAAATCTCAAACAACGTGAAAAGAGCAAATTTACTTGACTTTGTGAAGTTATTTCTTTTATGCAATTCTCAAATCCATTTCTCAATATATTAATACTAGTATCAATAAAAAATTGACTTTGAGCCTTGACATAAGAATGTGGAATTTTTCTAAATGCACTTCCGTTATAGTTTTACGACAATCTCAACAGCGGGAAAAGGAGCAAATTAGCTTCAATTTGTGGAATTAATTCTTTTACGCAGTACTAAACTCGTTGATCAATGTGTAATACTAATAACAAAACTAGTAACAAAAAATTGATTTTGAAGATATTTCTTTTATGCAATTCTCAAATCCATTTCTCAATATGTTAATTACTTTGATCCTTGATATAAGAATGTAGAATTTTTCCAAATGCACTTCCGTTATAGTTTTACGAAATCCTAATAACATGAAAAGAGCGAATTTTCTTCAATTTGTTAACTTATTTCTTTTACGGAATTCTCAAATCCATTGCTCAATATATTAATACTAGTATCAAAAAAAATTGACTTCCGTTATAGTTTTACGAAATCTCAAACAACGTGGAATGAGCAAATTACCTTCAATTTGTAAAGTTAATTCTTTTACGCAATTCTAAAATTCATTACTGATTGTGGTAATACTAGTAACAGGAAACTTACTTTTATCCACGCTATAAGACTATGGATACTCTAAAAATGCACTGCAGTTATAGTTTTACGAAATCTCAAACAACGTGAAAAGAGCAACTTTACTTGACTTTGTGAAGTTATTTCTTTTACACAGTTCTAAAATCGATTGTTAAATGTGTTAAWACTAGTAACAAAATATTTATTTTTATCCTTGATATAAGAATATGGAGACTTTAAAACTGCACTGCCGCAATAGTTTYACGAAATCTCAAACATCGTGAAAAGCGCAAATTTACATGAAATTGTTAAGTTATTTGGCTTACGCAATTCTCAAATTTATTGCTCTATATGTTAATACTGGCATATAAAAAAAGTGGTATTTATCCCTGATATAAGAATGTGAAATTGTTCCAAATGCATATCCGTTATAATTTTACGAAATCCCAAACAACATGAAAAGGCAAATTAGCTTCACTTTGTGAAGTAAGTTCTTATACGCAGTTATAAAATCCATTGTTAAAAGTGTTATAAAAGTGATTGCCCAAAGTTTGTTCTAATCTCTGCCGCAGATTCGAACAAAACACTTTCCACAAACTATTGCTTCGCTGTGCAWAAAACCTTACAATCCATAAGTAAGGAAATTTTATCTATCACCGAATTACGTGTGGGTAATCTACTCTTACTTGTTAAAAATCGGAAGATCGCTGAAAAATT
>NW_017534455.1:48087-49525 GCF_001853355.1 Bactrocera latifrons
GCAATTTCCCTCCTCATCACCCCTCGCCATGCAACCACACATTTTGTGCAAATTGCTCAGGCGATCATCCTTCCTCTTCACGCTCTTGTCCTAAATACCTACAATCCAAAAATATTCTAAAAATAAAAACAGAAAACAAATTCTCAATGCGAGAAGCACTAAGGCTATACAAACAACAATTACCCCCGACCCCCGCAAACACTCTTCCGATTCTGTTATAAAAGAAAAYACAAACAAGCAAATAACATACGTGATTTCCCACCGATCATCTTTTCCTCCCCTACCACTCTCCTCAGACACTGTTCTAAAATCCCAGACAATTTCGTAATTGATAACCATCTTAACTCACCAAATGAAACTACAAAAGAACTACAAAAAACGTTCCTAACCTAACGCTTACCCAAACAAAAACAAACCCAACCAAAATAAGCATACAACTCATTCCTAAAATATCGACAACAGATTCTCTTAACATCCAAACTGCCTCTCTCTCTACAGGCAATATCAATATTCTCGCTCCACCTACTTATTCAGAATATATCTCTCCTCATATAATTACCACATCTGACCATGAAGATCAATAACTCTCATTATCCCCCCTCTCCTTTTTCTCAATCAATCACATTAYTAATAAATGTTCAAATTTCTCCAATGGAATATGAACGGATTCTACAACAATTACACTGACCTAGAATTACTCAATAAAGAACAATCCCCAAGTGTTATATCACCACAAGATACACACCTTTCATTTAACTCCGCAGCTGCTGTACCCAAACAATACGCTGCCTATTCCTCCAACTTAACACAAAATAATACTAACAAACAAGGTGTTGCTACTTTAATAAAAAAAGACTTCCCACACAAACTTCTTCCAACAAGTTTTAATATCTCTACAATAGCAATAGAAATATTTATTGGATTTAAATAAACCATCCTAACAATTTACATTCCACCACACCAAAAATTTAATATCAAAGAACTACGCGATATGATCGGTCCTATCCAAATAGCCGTACTTATACTTGGCGATTTCAATGCCTGGAACCCTCTTTGGGGTTCCACATATACTAACCAAAGAGGTCAAATCATGGAAGACCTTTTATTAGCAGAAAACTTGACAATTTTAAACGCATTTTTCTACACATAATTCGTTCACGAATGTAGATCTGGTCTTTTGTTCTCGGGATATCGCCCCCAAACTTAACAGCCAAACACTAACTGATCTTTATAACAGCGATCATTACCATCTTACCCATTATAACCCACTTATCAACCCCTTTATCCAGAAAAGGGTCGGCGAAGCCAAAATTTCTGTTGGACAAGGCAAACGCCCAAACGCGTAAAAAAATCTTCAAAAATCATGTACCTTATTGATCTACGAAGTTATCTAAACTTAGAGAAGAAAAACAATCACTATGGTTAATTTACAAAAGAT
>NW_017534455.1:50600-51827 GCF_001853355.1 Bactrocera latifrons
CGCAACCTTTTGTTACTAGCCTCGCCTTGTACCGCTCGATGTCACCATTTACGTTTGTTTTTACCGCAAATACCCACTTGCAGTCAATAACTTTATGGCCCTTCGATACCGCTGCTTGCTCCCATGTATCGTTGTTAACTAAAGCTAAACTAAACTCCTCCTGCATAGCGCACCACCATTCTATACCATTCTGATACTGGTACTTTAACATTTTCAGTATATGCTAAGTTTACTGCACTTTGTTGTTTTCTTGGTCTRCCAGGTAAACCAGTTCTAATTAACCGTGGCCTACCACGCCGCATCTGCTGATGTTYAGGACAATCGCGCATTTCATCATCGATTGAACTGCTACTCTCTACAGCGTCTTCATAATCGGACTGCTCTTCTTGTTCTGCTACATGTTGAATCGGATCAGCTCCTTCCAACGTAAACTGTGCTACCTCCATTGGCGAAAAATGTTCACCCTTATTTTTCCCCATCAAAATTGTTTCGTCGAATTTTACATCACGTTTAACAATTACTTTTCGCGTTTTTGTATCAAAGAGGCGATATGCTTTCGATGCACTGTCGTACCCTACCATGACATACTCGTTGCTTTTTTGCTGAAATTTGCTATGCTACGATTTGTTCAAGGCTATCGCAAGACATCCAAACACTTTGAAATGCTTTACCACAGGCTTTCGTTCAACCCATATTTCGTATGGAGTAACACCATCCAGAGCTTTATATGGCGACCAATTTCGAATATACACTGCACAATTTATTGCCTCTGCCCAATAACTCCCACTCAGCGCTGAATGTAACAACATACAAYGCGCCATCTCTACCAGCGTTCTGTTAGCACGTTCTGCCACACCATTCTGCTGTGGAGTATATGGGACTGTGAGCTGGTGCCTTATGCCACATTCACCCAAAAATCTTTTAAAATTATTATTAACATATTCACGGCTATTATCCGTGCGTAATGTTTTTATTTTGTTACCGGTTTGTAACTCGACCATTGCTTTAAATAATTTAAAGTTTTCAAACACTTGGTCTTTTGTTTTCAAAAAATATMCAAACATCGACCTCGATTTATCGTCTATAAAGGTCAGAAAATATCGTGACCCACCGTGCGATTGCGTACTAAACGCACCACATACATCCGAATGCACCAAGTCTAAAATGTGTTTTGCACGATTTTCTGAAGCTACAAACGGTTGCGAACATATTTTGCTCTTAACGCAT
>NW_017534455.1:52100-55141 GCF_001853355.1 Bactrocera latifrons
CAAACTATTTTCTTTATTTGCTTTAAATATAGCAGAATTGTCTTCTTTATCTCGCACTACTGCACAACCATTTTCGAATGTTGCTTTAAACCCTTTCTCATCAATTTTTGGTATTGATATAAAGTTCATTTGCAAATCTGGTACATACAAATATTTCGTCAGTTTAAAATTCCAACCAGACTTTTTTACAACAACGTCGCCAATGCCTTTGGCATCAGCGGAGTATTTCCCTGCTAATTCTATTCTTTGGCTATGCTCGTTCATTCGCACAAATAAGTGTTCATCTGTAAACATATGCGACGTCGCGCCGCTGTCGATACACCAAACGTTAGAATTCTGCTGCTGCCGCTTTGTCTCCGCAAAAATTGCTAACGATTTCTCCTTTGCACTCTCTTTTTTGCACTGTGCCGCATAATGCCCCTTCTTACTGCAGTTGAAGCATTTGAAGTTGCGCTTCGCTTTGCTCCTACTGTGTTCGGTTTGCGCCCTCGTTCTTTCTCCTTCGCTGCGATTGTTACTAAACGTTTTGGTTTCGTTGTATTTCTTTGAATTTGCGCGTGCAGCGCATGCTTGTGTGTTTTCAAAACCGCTATGGCTCGCATATGTACAGTTGTCTCTGCGACTCTCGCCTTCTTCCGCTACTTTTATTTTCAACGCGTCCAATTTTGGCAAATTATCCCTTGCTTCCAAGGCTACTACAAGGTTCTCGTAACTTCCAGGTAAGCTTGCCAACTGCATTGTAACTCGATGGTTACTTCTGCCAACTCGTCGATAATTTTTGAAAATTTATTCATATGCTCGCGCACATCTTCGCCCTCAGACATTCGTAGACCAATCAGCCTCTTAAACAGTGAGACTTTTCGTACGGAACCACTTGATTTGTTCAAATCTTTTAGCGCTCTTCACACTTGTGGCGCTGTTGTACACTTTTTTATGTGATTAAGGCTGGTTGCTTTTACACACAACATTATAGTTRCGATCGCTTTATTGTTTTTCACCAACCATTCTGCCCTATTCTCCGCTGTTTTCGTTAACTCTTCGGAAACCACTGGCCACAAATCTTGATAAGAACACTACGCATTTGCAGACACCAAGTGTCGTAATTGTTTGAGTCTAGTTTTTCTATATTGAAATTCATTCTTTCAGTCATTACTACACTTACGATTTTTTTCGCAAAAAAACTACTCACGGTTTGCTTAATTTATTTCGCGGCACTATTTGTAACGTTTTACAATTATCCGSGTTGTTACTGCCCAGCCTGCATTTGGCCTGGGCCCATAACCTGTTGATGAAATAAAATCGAAAGCCGACGATGTTTATTCAACGACAGTTTATTAGCAACCCTTTTTATAAAGACAGAATTTCGGTATTCATTAAAATAGAAAAGTACTGACTTGGTATATTCGAACATACGAGTGTTGACAGAGTTCATATTATATATTTAACAAATATGTTAATACCAGTATAAAAAAAATTATTTTGATCCTTGATGTAAGAATATTTAATTTTTCCAAATTTTTTCCATTTTTCCGTTATAGTTTTATGCAATCTCAAACAACGCATAAAGAGAAAATAAGCTTCACTTTGTGAAGTAAATTTTTTCAATTCCGATGTCGATTGCTCAATGTGTATATTCAAGTAACAGGAGAATCGATTTTAAACCTAAATTTGAGAATGTGGAATTTTTTCAAATGCACTTCCGTTATAGTTTTAAATCTCAAACAGCGTAAAAAGAGCAAATTAGCTTCAATTTGTGAAGTTAGTTTTCTTACGCAGTTCTAAAATCCATTGTTAAATGTGTTAATACTAGTAACAAAAAATTGAATTATATCTTTGATATAAGAATATGGATATTTTCCAAATGCACTGGCGTTATATTTTTACGTAATCTCGAACAACGTGAAAAGAGCAAATTAGCTTAAATTTGTGAATTAATTCTTTTACGCAATTCTAAAATGCATTGACCAATGAGTTAATACTACTAACAAAAAATTGATTTTGATTCATGATATAAGAATACGGATACTTTAAAATGCACTGCCGTTATGGTTTTACGAAATCTCAAACATCGTGAAAAGAGCACATTTACTTGAATTTGTAAAGTTTTTTCTTTCACGCAAATCTTAAATCAATTCCTCAATATATTGATACGAGTATCAAAAAAACTTGATTTAGATCAATTCAAGTAACAGGAGAATCGATTTTAAACCGAAATATCAGAATGTTAAATTTTTTCAAATGCAATTCTGTTACAGTTTAACGAAATCTCAAACAAAGAGCAAATTTACTTGAATTTGTGAAGTTTTCTTTTACGCAATTCTCAAATCCATTGCTCAATATGTTAAAGCCAGTATCAAAAAAAAGTGATTTTGATCCTTCATATAAGAATGTAGAATTTTTCCAAATGTACTTCCGTTAAAGTCTTATGAAATYTCAAACAACGCGGAAAGAGGTAGACTAGTATCAAAAAAATTTATTTTAATCCTTGGTATAAGATGTACCCAACGATTACCCTCCTCCCGCTCAACCGACGCGGGGGGCGCAATCCGCGAACGAGCGGAATTAGCCCAGTCATAATAGGCAAGGGAGTTTTAAGCGTTGCGATCTTAAGCTGCTCAGGCTACAGAAACAAAAATTTCAACAGCCAAAACTAAGAATTTGATTAAAGTTTAAAATTTTTAAATGTTATTTGTTAAGAGTAGATAAAATAATTTTTTTAATGGTAAAGAGTGAATCTGTTAGATCAATTGTGCTAGAATGAGAACTGAAATTGTGACATATACGGCGGAATGGTTCGTTAAACTCGAAATTTGTCCTAGAGAATTTTAAAAGTAAAGGTCTAAACTGCCTAGTAGAGCGAGCGGGAGTGTCAAAATTAATATCAGACAAGAGAGATGGGCTACAGACTGACCCATTGATGAGTTTTACAAGAAATATTATGCCAAGCTTTAAACGGTTAGTGTAAGGGCGAAGATTTAAATTGCAATCCCAATGCAAATGATTAAAGGCAAAAAGTAAAAATTGTTTTTGAACGGACTCTA
>NW_017534455.1:56506-57884 GCF_001853355.1 Bactrocera latifrons
GACGAAATATCCCGGTTATACTTGAAATTAAATTTACGGACGTCTGTATCTGCCATTTTTAATTTCGACGAGATGTAACTTTTTATATCATCGACTGAGGTATCCGCAGCAAATCTCGAGACAAAAATTGCCTTTTTCCGCGGTATAACAACTAAATTTGTAGGTATTTGGAGGCGGATCTTGAGATGTTTTGCGCGTAGCGTGTTCAGTARCAGTTTTCTCCGTGTCCTGAGTGGACGGAACCTTCTTTCCTTGAGGACAAGGGGATGAGAGATTAATGAGGTCAATAGTAGGTGGAGGCATTCTTTTTAAGGAAGATACAGTGGTATCTTCATCAGAGGGACGTTTACGTTAGATCAAGTTTTTGTATTCTCTTCCTGAGTATTTAGGCATTGAAACGATTGAAACAGCGTTCCATAACACCTAAATTTTTCAGCAAGGTTTCAAGATCACGACCAATTTCCTTGAAACCATTGCACGCCTGCTTAAAAACTTTAAACAATTCAATTTCAGTTGGCCTGCATTTTAAGCAAGACCAGCGCAATCCCTTACTGTCAAGAATAGAATCCGAGATCCTAACTGTCAGTCCAGCACAGTTAAGATGGGCAAGCCCATCACAAAGCCAGCAAGAAACAAAGCGTTCCGACTCGCCTTTCACAGAGCAGTTCGGAAAGTTACAAGTCATAATGAACAAAAACAATATTAAACAAAAATATAAAGATGTTAAATAATAAAATAAAAAGAGCAAAAAATAAAAATAATATACTTGCAACAAATGAATGCAATAAAAATAGTTAGTTATCAAAGATAACAACCAATGTAGCGAGCAGTTTAAGATGCACTGTAACACACGAAAAGTAAGAAATTCGCGAACAGGTGTGGACAAAGATGGAAACGAATAAAAGCAAGAGAGAAATTTAAGTAAGCAATGTAAATTAACACTAGCAATTGCACTATTTAAAATGTAGCACAAAAACAAATTGAAAATGACTCGGCACACTAAATTTAACAGAATAAAAGTAAATTCAATAGCTTCAATAGCACAATATAACACTGATACTTATCTTAAAACATCAATTAATCCAAATATTTTCACAATTAAGTCTTGAATATAAATTAAATAAATTCGACAGAGCACCAAAATTCACACCTGAGCACGAGAAGGATTGCCAAATGCATATGGATATTTTAAAAATGCACTTCCGTTATAGTTTTACGAAACCCCAAGCAACGTGAAAAGAGCTAACTAGCTTCAACTTGTGAAGTTAGTTCTTTTACGCAGTCCTAAAATCCATTGCTCAATATGTTATACTAGTATAGAAAATAAAAATTGATTTTGATCCTTGTTATAAAAATATAGAATTTTTTCAAATGCACT
>NW_017534456.1:0-1190 GCF_001853355.1 Bactrocera latifrons
TGGAAATCCAGGCCCCCATGTCGTCTGTCGATCCAGGAATGGATGTCCGGTTTACTCTGTAGTTTGCCACCGCTGCTGCCATATCGTTAAGCTGTTCACTCTCTCTTCTCTTTTGGCTCCTCTAGATGGCTCTGGTAATTTGTAAATTCGTTGGTATTCACCCTGGATGTCAATGGGCATCATACTGGCTATCACTTCAGCAGCACTATTCACTTGAAATTATTCGGAAAGCACTGATAACTCTTAGTGCCGACAGCCTGTGCACTGTGTTTATTTGTCTGGCAAATGCTTTGATGCCTAGCCCCTGGATCCATACTGGAGCCGCATATAACATAACCGATCTCATTACCTTTGCGAGTAAAAATGCCGGTTGGAACGCACGCAACCTTTATTTGCCATCATTCTTGATAAGGCATTCAGGATTTTATTCGCTTTACCTGCAGTGTACTCTAGGTGATCCTTAAAKTTGAGCTTTGAGTCTACTATTACTCCCAGATATTTTAAGTGTGGCTGTGAGTGAATCTCGCACTGCCCTATGGTGAGAGATATACTTTCCTCTACTTTTCTTGTACTTATGAGCAAGATTTCTGTTTTTTGCTCAGCTAGTTCTAAACTCATTGAGGAGAACCATTGGCGCAGACCGTTTATGTACTCATTGCATTTGCTCCGGAGGTCGTCGAGGTGTTTAGCCACTGCTACCACAATAAGGTCGTCTGCGTATGCAACTAATTTAATGTCTTTCGGTTGGTGTCTCCTTAGCACCCCATCATACATTATGTTCCATAGAAGGGGTTCTAGTACCGAGCCTTGCGGTACTCCACTCGAAATTGAGTAGCTCTTTGTGCCTTCATCTGTATCGTATAATAGTCGCCTGTTTTCACAATAATTTATGACAATTTTCATAAGATATTGAGGAACACGTATTTCATATAAAGCTTTGATTATGTTTGCTCACTTTGCTGAGTTAAAGGCATTCCTCACATCCAGGGTGATCAGTGCACAGTATTTTTTTGTTCCGCTTTTCCATCGCTTGCCACTTACTGCGCATTTTGCAGTGTCAACGACATCGTATAGTGCGTCAATGGTGGAACTCTTTTTCATAAAGCCGTATTGTCTTTCTGATAATCCGCCGGCTTTCTGGATTGCTATATCCAAGCGGTTTCTAACTATGCTTTCATATACTTACTTTG
>NW_017534456.1:3679-4783 GCF_001853355.1 Bactrocera latifrons
CTCTTTCTTTTTTTGTCTGCAAATGCGTCTCGCTTCCCTCTTCAACTCTCGGTATCTATCCCATCCCGCACGTGTTGTCGTCGATCGTAACGTTGCGAGGTAGGCAGTCTGTTTTCTCTCCGCTGCGACACGGCACTTCTCGTCGTACCAGCTGTTCTTTTGTACTTTCCGAAAACCAATGGTTTCGGTTGCGGCTGTACGTAAAGAGTTAATGCCGTCCCACAGTTCCCTTATACCGAGTTGTTGACGAGTGCTCTCAGAGAGCAGGAGTGCATGCTGAGTACAAAATCGTTCGGCTGTCTGTTGTGATTGCAGCTTGTCGACGTCGAACCTTCCTTGCGTTTGAAGGCATGCGTTTTTTGCTGCACAGAGGCGTGTGCGAATCTTAGCTGCAACAAGATAGTGGTCCAAGTCGATGTTAGGACCTCGCAGTGTACGCACATCTAAAACGCTGGAGACGTGTCTTCCGTCTATCACAACATGATCTATCTGGTTGGTGGTTTTTCGATTCGGAGACAGCCAGGTAGCTTGATGAATCTTCTTATGCTGGAATCTAGTAGTACAGATAACCATATTTCGGGCCCCGGCGAAGTCGATCAGCCTCAACCCATTTGGGGATGTTTCCTCGTGGAGGCTGAATTTACCAACCGTAGTGCCAAAGATATCTTCTTTGCCCACCCTGGTGTTAAAGTCGCCAAGCACCGGTGTGATATCGTGGCGGGGGCAGCTGTCATAAGTACTTTCCAAGCACTCATAAAAGGCATCTTTGGTCACATCGTCCTTCTCTTCCGTCGGGGCGTGGGCGCAAATCAGCGATATGTTGGAGAACCTCGCTTTGATGCGGATTGTGGCTAGACGTTCATTCACCGGGGTGAATGATAGTACTCGGCGACGGAGTCTCTCTCCCATTACGAATCCCACATCAAACTTGCGCTCCTTTATATGGCCACTGTAGTAAATACCACAAGGACCTACTCGTCTCTGTCCTTGTCCCGTCCACAGCATTTCTTGGACGGCGGCGGTGATGTCAGCCTTTATTTTTACGAGGACATGAACCAGCTGGGCAGCGGCACCTTCCCAATTAAGGGACCGGACATTCCAGGT
>NW_017534456.1:5502-7821 GCF_001853355.1 Bactrocera latifrons
TTTTTTTTTATTTTGTTTTTTAATTTTTTTTTTTTTTTGTTCACTCGCAATGTGTTCACTTTTAAGTTTGATTACTGGTGCCGTCCGGTACGGCTTCGAAGGACTATAATTAACAATGACCAGCTCGCTTACCTCGCAGTACAAAAAAATCAGAATGCGCAAATTAAAAAATGGCACGGAGGAGCGTAAGTCGACTGTCTGAGTTCGCGTTCGAAATCAAAAAGAGGCTGGTGCCTTGTCCGTCGGTCCCTTTTGTTCCTTTTTGTGTGGTATCCTCATGTGTGTTGAATCCGTGATGTTGTGTGCGTGCATGCGTGCGATGTGGAATGTGATGATGATGTGGTGTGAAATGAAGATGTGGTGTGGAATGAAGATGTGGAGTGGAATGATGATGGGGTGAAGGTAATGTGTGTGGTGTGGAAGTGTAATATTGTGAGGGGGGTCTGAGACTCATTTAGTCACTCACTGTTTTTAGCTTGAAGTCGCGTAGTGGACTATTGGGGAATTTTCGGAAAATAATTCGCTGAAAATCTTGGTCTTTATGTACGACTATTAGTTTATAAATTTTTTCGACGTCCCCGTTGAATACGTATTTGAATATACACCAATTTAGAATAAGCAGCATTAAATCAGGTTGGAGCATAGGTTCTGTAAATAGGATATCGTTAAGGGAATTCCCCGAGCTAATGGATCGTGAGGAGTTAATTGCTTTTTTACTACTACTACATGCTTTACTACTGCATGATGTGGCAAGTAAAATGAGTAGTATTTGCCATTGATGATTTTTTCGCRCGGGCTTACTTCCTCCATGTGATCTAAACGGAGGTATACTTCCAACAAACCATCATATTCTGGTTTGAGCTCACCTTTTTTAAGTAGGTTTCTTTCCATACTTTGAAACTGCTGTATTGCAGAGGTGCGAGAGTGACTTAAGGCGATTGKKTTGGGAAATTGTTGTTTTAGTGGTAGTCGTACGACATACCGATCATTATCTGATCTAGTAGATGTGGCTTTGTAAAAGTCTTCGCAATACTGATCTTCAGGGGTTGTGATTAAAACGGGGGGAGTTCTTCTATCTCCCAAAATTTTCTCAATTGTGAATAGAGGTAGTCGTTCGAGATTTCCTCAACTTGAGTAGTCGTTGTTGTGACTGGTTCCGTAAGTAGTGCACTTAGAATCCAACCGAAAATAGTCTTTTGTGCCAAAAGTGTGTTTGAAATTTTCTCCATACCTTCGAGTATTATCTGTGGTATGAGATCGTTTCCTAATAGAAGGTTTATTTGAGCAGGGGTTTTGCAGTTGGGATCTGCTAACTTAAGGTGTGAAACCTTTTCCCAATTCTTGCTATTTATATTATGGCTTGGAGCATATTTGTTAGTTGCGCTAAAACTATAGCTTCTGCTTGTGTTCTTTTATCCGCTTGGGGGGAAAATAGGGTAAGGGGGCAGATTTTATTTGAGTTTTGAACAACACTTCCGCCCATTCCCGTAATTTCAAAATTTGCTTGTTTTGTTGGTAGGTTTAGCCTGTTTTGTGCAATAGACGCAATGCAAAATCGTTGTGATCCTTGGTCTGTTAGGGCCCTGAGCTTAAACAGTACTCCTCGATGTTCGATGGAGACGACTGCTGTGGGTAGTAGTACCCTACTAAGCTGGAAAAATTATTTACATGAGGCATCGAATGGTGTCGTTTATGACAATAGATGCAGTTAAATTTGCTTTCGCACCTTTGATTGTATGCGCATGTGACAGACAGTTTGTACAAAGTCTTTTGGCTTTCAAGAAATTGTTGCGGTCGATAATATTCAATTTTCTGAATCTCTCGCAAGATTTGAACTTATGCCCTCCTGTACATAGTTCGCATGATTTATATTTATTCCTGATGAGAACGATAGCGTTTTGAAGAAGCTTCTATTCAAGTTGTTGCTGCTATTGGCTTGGGGCTTGTGGAAGCTTCTATTGATGTCTTGCTGAATACCTTTGGGTTTACTTGTAGTTATTTTTTTTGTCTAACCTTTCTGCGACTTCGTACTGAGTAGTGAGAAAATCTTTGGGCACTTTTTCCGTGATAAGAGCGATTGCTCCCACARTAATAACGTCTTTTATGGTAATGCWGCTGTGCATATATTTACCAGTATAGGGTCCCAATTGTCTGTGGGAATATTTTGGGTCGATAAAACAACAAACAATTGGAAACAGTGGATTGAAGTTTGATAAATTCTTCACTGGTTTCCTTTTGAATTTTTGGCAAGTTCATTAAAACTGTTTTTTGTTATCGACCAACATTCGTTCCTTTTCGTATCTTGATTTCAAAGCTTCT
>NW_017534456.1:8476-9396 GCF_001853355.1 Bactrocera latifrons
TTTATTTATTGTAATAATAATTTGTATTGAGTTTGTATGGCTTATAGGGTATACCTATAGACGAATTCGTTTGTATGTACTTGCAAATGAGTGCTCGTATAAGAGATCAATGCACTTTGTACATAAGTATGCAATCCTGCTTGTGTTTGCTTACCAAAGAACAAGAAGTATTGCCGAAAATGTGCCAATTTGGACTTTGAATATGTAAAACAAATGTTTCGCAATAATTTATTTATTTGCTTATTTATGTAAAAATATATGTATATTATGATATTTTATATTTGATATTTTATATTTTCTCTAGTGTGTAATAATTTGCGGTACCCTAGTAGAGTATAATGTCCCGTATATAAGTACTTATGTATAAATACCTGTAAGCGGGAGTATTTTGTTCTTAATTTGAACGAGCGCGCATAGACGGAATTTAAAAAAAAAAACAAAAAACCGTATGTGCACTTCGATTTGCAAATGTCTCTTTTAATGTCTCGTAAATATGTACGTATGTATGTATGATGGCGAGCACGAATTCCGGTAGTGCACTTARATGCTCTCAAACGGATGAGTACATACATATGTATATATGTGGCGACACCCACATTAAACATATCTTTAAATTTATTTAATTCATGCATTCACAGGTTAATACTAAGTTCATTTATATTAGTGCAACTAATGGTTGRGTTATCCTACATTCTACTTTACAATGTTATCCTATGAGTTGCAGTACTGCTTTCTCTCTTACATACATTAATTAAGCTATAATAATATCATTACATATTGACAGCAGCATCACCTGATGCTTGTCGATCACCGTTACCTAAATAAGCATATAAGATATTAGATTCTAAGCTATGCATGTTGGATTTTGGTTATCACGTCACCCAGACGTATCCTAATAAACCAGTACTCCACATACATAT
>NW_017534456.1:11586-12453 GCF_001853355.1 Bactrocera latifrons
TAACAAATTTCAATCTGCAATTGATCACTTTATGTGAAACACACATAAAATTTTCTCTGAATAATTTTTAATAATTTACCTTTTTAATAGCTGGAATAAAAAAACAAGCGACCGATTGAAATAATTTACAAATCAAAATATTGGAAAACAAAAGAAAAAAGTTGTATGGAAAAAAGTAACTTTTTGGAAATTTCCAATTTTTCGACTCTTTTATTTCTAAACCTATCCAGATCCACAGCGAACAACTTCTGAAAATTTCATGAAGATTGGTTCAGCCGTTCTCGCGCCTTACTAATAAAAAAACATTCATTTTTACTTACATATAGTATATACAAAAGAAACCCTTTTTATGGGAAAAGCCTTTTTTATTGTAGCCAAATGATTGCTTTTTAATTCGTTAAGGTATTCACAAATTTTACTAATTCGTTTACAATACTTTAAGTAAAATGTTAAAGGAAAAATTTCTATGGTCGGATACCAGTGGATGTATGGAAAAATCGTAAATGGATGGGCTCCTTCGTCGGATACCAATGGAGCTTGCACTAATAGGGATATAGATATATAAAAAACTTGAAATTAAATTAGATGTGCTGCTGCGCATCGAAGATCAACTGATGAGGCAAAATGATTTGGGTTGCGCGCTGACCAACTTCAGACTCTCCAACGGAACCACCTGCCATATCGAACTCTGGCGGCTCCTTCTCTGTCCATATACCGACGAGGGAGATAYGGGTGGGAAGAAGCCACTGGAGGAGAGGGGTAGCAAGCTTCTTCACAGAAGGGTYAAAGCTTGGGGGGAAGGTTGGAGGCGGAGTCTACTGTCGAGAGCTCTCTATCAATTTCTGACTGCGGTGTATTCCAGGTGAG
>NW_017534456.1:12660-17169 GCF_001853355.1 Bactrocera latifrons
CCCTTCCCTGCCCACTCTTTCTTCCTTGCGGAGCAGCTCCTTCACAGTATGGGGACCTACCCCAGTGAACGGTTCGGGCCCAACCATATTGGTGGAGGCTGCGGAGCGGGCTAGCTCGTCAGCCAGTTCGTTGCCGGCTATACCCCTGTGACCGGGCACCCGGATTAGGTGCACCTGGTTCTTTCCACCTGGGTTGTTCAACCGTTCTCTGCACTCCTGCACCAGTAGGGATTCGATCTCGTGGGAGTAGATCGCTTTTAGTGCCGCTTGACTATCGCTAAGTATAGCTATTTGMTCGTTGCGATAGTTGCGGTGGAGGTTTATCTCTATACACCGATTTATAGCCAAGACTTCAGCCTAAAAAATACTCGGAAAACTTCCCATCGGAATGGAGAGCTTGGTACGCGGACCTATTCCTTCTGACGTTTTCGAGCCGTCGGTGTTAGCATTTGATCAAGTGTGGAGTCGTTCCACTCACTCTTGCTACCGAGGGTAAAACCTTAAAACCTTTCGTGAAGTGAGTTGTTCTGGTAATGCCGTCCTTTGGGAGGAGGGCAATAGGAATGCCGCCACTTATCTTCTCCATCCTCTGGGACGAGATTATCTTACCTTTGTCGCATTCCTCTGCTGTTATCTGCAGAAGTGAGTGCTTGGCTACTTGACCTATCATCATATGGAGCGGTGTGAGTTCCAACAGGACCTCCAGAGCTGCCGTCGGACAGGTCCGCATAGCGCCCGTCATGCAAACACATGCTGGCCGCTGAAGYTTCGATAGTTGGTTACTGCCATATCGTTAAGCCTTTCATTCTCTCTTTTCTTTTGGCTCCTGTACATAGCTCTGGTAATTTGTATAATCCATCGTCACCCTGGATGTCAATGGGCATCATAGTGGCTATTACTTCAGCAGTATCACTTCACAATGTTCGGTTAACTCTTAGTGCCGACAGCCTGGACACTGTGTTTATGAGCTATGACAGTTATGTAAGTAATGAGATTAATTCCATAAAAACCGTATATTTGAAAATTATTCTACAACTCTGCCATCCCCTTCAAAGTTGTCCTTTTAGGCAGCTTTACAGCGATTCCAGCGCGTTTTCCATGCTTCGTAACATTTCTGGAACGCTTCGACTGGGATKTCCGCGAGTACCCTCGTCACGGCCGCCTGGATGTCCGTAATCGACTCAAAATGGGCTCCATTGACTACCGATTTGGTTTTAGGAAACTAAAACAGTCACAAGGTGACATGTCGGGCGAATAAGGCGGCTGTTGCAATACAGCGATCCCTTTAGAGGCCAAATACAGGGACACGCTGRGGGCGGTGTGGCATGGCGCGTTGTCGTGATAAAGGATCCATTTACGAGCGATGTCTGGGCGCACCCTGTTGATTCGTTTTCGCAATCCTTCGAGTACTTGGGAATAGTAGATTGATTGATTCACAGGTTTTGACCATTCCTCGGCTATCAAAAAAGTCAATAATCATCGTTTTCACCTTCGACTTGCTCATGTGAGCTTTTTTCGGGCGGAGGGGTTATGTTGGTATAATATATATACAACATTTATTTGTGAAATGAATCTTAAGACTAACTTTTAATATTCTTATTAARCTTATAGCTTAYRCGAGAYCTTAATATCGTACATATGTATTATATATCGTAATGAGGTTAGTAGAGGGATAGTTGCCAGACTGTTATGTTAGGTTACGTAACTCCGTTTTCTGAAGACATATCTTTTGCGTTGTAAGAACATCTGAAAAATTTGAAATTTGGCTTATTTTTGTATATATCTACAATTTTTTGTTGTAAAATATTGTATTTTTCATCGTCGAGATTTGTGTAAATTCCTATTTTTGAACCTGAAATGTTTCGTTCTAAAATGTGTTCTAAATTATTACTTWGATCTTTTAAACTGATGTAAATCTTTTTCTTATTATTTATAATTTCAAATTCTTTACTTTTAGTTTTTGTAAATATATTTTGAACAGRAAATCTATTTACTACTGTGTCTAAAATGGCAATGAAATTGCTTCTATCATCACCTTGGGGATGCATTGTAATTGTATGGTCACTTGCGTTATTGTTTAAAGAGCTTSAACGGTCGTCATTAACTAAGTTTATTTCATTTGTATCAGAATTGATTCTGCTTAAAAAATCTKCTACATGGTTATCTCCTTCCTTAATGTAATCGACGTTTAGATTGTAGTCGYTTAGTTTTATTAACCATCGGTAAAGCCTTGGATTAGCATCTTTTCCTTGCCTTTTTGTATACAACCATTTTAACGGCTGGTGATCGGACGTAATATTATATTTAACGACATACAAATATGGACGGAAATATCCAACAGCCCAAACAATAGCCAAAGCTCTTTTTYTGTGACCGAATAATTATGCTCATGGTCTTTCAAAGTTCGGCTGGCGAAGCAAACACGATGTTTGTCTTGCTGCAACACTGCTCCGATTGCGAAGGAGCTGGCATCGGTTGCCAACTCAAAACGTTTGCTAAAATCTGGATGCTTAAGCACTGGAATTCCTGTAGTTATTCGCTTTAGTTTTTCCAACGAATTGATCAAATTTGGATCATTTACATTTATTTTCGCGTCTTTCTTTAGAAGCTTTACCATCGGGTACGTTACATTTGCGAAATCCTTAATAAATTTGCGATAATAGCCGCACATACTGAGAAATGATTTTATTTGTTTAACGGATTTTGGAATCTTTAGTCCTAAAATAGTTTTTATTTTRTTTGCATTAGGTTTAACGCCTTCAGGTGTCCAAATGTGACCTAGGTTTAGGGTTTCTTTTGAGAAAAATTGACATTTATTGATYTGGATTTTTAGTTTCGTTTGACTTAACTTCGCCAAAACTTGTTTGATACTTATAACATGTTCGTCAAAACTGGTAGAAAAAAGAAATTTATCGTTCAGTTACACAACSCAAAATTTGTTAATAAAATCTTTCAAAATACTATTAATAAGTCTTTGAAACGTTGCTGGAGCGTTTTTTTAGCCAAAAGGCATCYGATCGTATTCATAATGTCCGTAGGGTGTAGAAAAAGCAGTTTTCAACTGGTTTTCTTCTTTGACAAGGATTTGGTGAAATCCTTTTGCTAAATCTATCGTCGAGAAGTACTGTGCTCGTCCAAGTTTGTCWAGTATATTGYCGATGTTCGGTATTGGAAATTTGTCGTCYGTTGTAATTTCGTTTAATTTGCGATAATCTACTACTGTTCTCCATTTCTTCTCGCCAGTTATGTCTGTCTTCTTCTTCTTATATAAATTTTATAAAACTTTTATCATTTATATTGATTGTATTTAAATAAACAAACTCGTTTATTTTACTATATGGATAATCTTTCACAAATTTAATTTCGATATTTTTTATAGTAATACTTTCTCTATCCATATTAAGTGGTTTTAAAATATTTAGTCCGAGAATTGCATCAATTGTTTCCCAAAAAGCTTGTTAGCTTCCATGACATGGTTGGATCTTTTTTAAATTCTTTTGGTAAGTTGGTAATAATCTCAAAATTATTTTTAGTTTCACTGTTTAAGTATTTAAATTTTAATGGAACTTTTAGTGTAATTCTTTTGTAGTAAGGTTTGTCATTTAGAAGTGAAGTAGGTGAGCCAGTGTCTACTAAACATAAAACACTATTATTTTCTATGTGTAGCTCTATTATGGGTAATGTTCCCTTGAGGCCATAACATGAAAATTTGCAACTTGTTTTCTATCGTAATCGGTATTCATTAGMTCACTTCTTCTAAAATTTGGGCTATTWTATTGATTGGAATTTTGCAACCGAAATTTATTACTAATTTGACTTGAATAATTTTGCTTTGGCCAAAAATTTTTATTTTGATCATGATAGAATTTCCGAAAATTTTTATTATGATTTCTCAAATGTTGTTGATTTATTTTATATTCTTGTTGATCTCTGTTATAGTGTTTACTTAAATCTGTATGTCTACTTTGTTTTGCATAGTTGTAGTAATCATCATTGAAATTAAAACTATTACACTTATTCTGATTACGAATTAAGTCTTCACCTTTATAATTATCGAAGCCAAATTAGCATCAATATTATTCAAAACTGTTCTTAAAATGATTTTTTCATTATTTAGAGAATTAAATTCTATTGGTTTACTTACAYCGTATTCAAATGTTTCGTTTAATTTGTATAATATTATATGTATATTTATTAACAATTCAAAATAAATTCTAATGTTAGTATGTCGAAGAGCAAACGCTTGCTGGTAAAGTTGTATGGTATGTCTCCTTAATGCCGAAAGTTCTGATTAGGGTTGCTTTGATTTCGATCCAGTTTGCATCTGACGATAAAGTACGAATAGCATGTAATGCCTTACCTTGAATTCTATTTAGCATTACCCTTCGGTATACATATTCGCATGCTGTTGGATCTGTATAGAGCATTGCCAGTACAGCGTCAACTTCTCTTACAAATGAAGAGAGGGCATATATGTCGTCTCCGCGGAATTCGTGAACTCTGTGTGCA
>NW_017534456.1:18869-32723 GCF_001853355.1 Bactrocera latifrons
CGGATAATGAAATCTCGATTATCACTTTATCATGCGAGAGTATAAAATGTTCGGTGACACCCGAACTTAGCCCTTCCTTACTTGTTATATATATTTTTCTTTATCAAAAAAGTGTTTGTGGTGTATTGGTATCACGTTTTAATAGTTCAGAGCATATAGTTTTTGCATACATATGTATATAACTATGGTTTGCCGTGATTAATTTGCAGGTTACCAAGTTGTCTATTTTGAGTTGGTATATCTTGTTGATTTTACCTTCACTAGTTTACAGATTTTGCGTTTTGTCTCTTACTTTATTTCAATATCATATTAATTTTTTGAATTGTTGTATAAAAAATGTGATTTTCCGAGTTATGTAATTTAGAAGCTGCTTTCATTTATTTTATTTTAATTTTCGGAGTGCGGTACTGAACTATGAACGTTAAAAACAGTTTTTCACTTAAAAAGCAAAGTTATAATTTGTAGTTTCAACCTTATGTAGATACGTAGTTCTTGTAGGTTATGTAGTTAAGTTAAAAGTTAACATAGTTTCGATTTAATCAAATTTAGCTTTCCTTTTTATTTTTATTTTTTATTTTTGCTTTGGTTCAATTATTCTAGAGTTTTATTTAACTTCACAAATGTATTATTTTTGATAGTTCCACCAATTAACTTTATTAATATTTGGGTATAGGTAGGTTCACCTGGGAACGACTAAGAGCACTATCACCATACACTCTTACAATTTTAGCGTACGTTTTCGAAGCTGTTTCGCCCAATCTGGCGCAAAATTTTGTCGCGACTCGTTGYTCTTGATTTCGTTTTTCCATTTTCGTGACGAGCACTACGAACGCACGTCTACTCAACTTGAAGCAGCAGGCGAACTAAACAAGCTAGAGCGATGGTATGTATATGTATGTATATCAATGGAGAGGGCAGGGATGCCGGAAAAAGAGAAAGGAAATTTCAAGGTCACAGGTTTACCACGAGCGCGGCAATAAAATCAGTCTCATTACTTAATTGTCAAACCTCGTATTTGTCTGGCATATGCTTTGCTGCCTAGCGCCTGGATCCATATTGGATTCAACGCCGGTTGAAACGCACTCAGCTTTTATTTATCATCATTCTAGATAAGGCATTCAGGATTTTATTCGCTTAACCTGCATAGTAATCTACGTGATCCTTAAATTTTAGTATTGAGTCTACTATTACTCCCAGATATTTTAGGTGAGGCTGTGAATGAATCTCGCACTCTCCAATGGTGAGACATATTTATTCTTCCACTTTTCTTGTACTTATGAACAAGACTTCTGTCTTTTGCTCAGCCAGTTCTAAACTCATTGAGAAGAACCATTTTCGCAGGCTGTCTATGCACTCATTGCATTTGCTCCGGAGGTCGTCGAGGTGTTTAGCCACTGCTACCACAATAAGATCGTCTGCGTATGTAACTAATTCAGAAGCTTTCGGTTGGTGTCTCCTTAGCACCCCATCATAATGTTCCATAGAAGGGGCCTAGTGTCGAGGCTTACGCGATTCCATCCGAAATCGAGTAGCTCTTGGTGCCTTCATCTGTATCGAATAACAGTGGCCTGTTTTATTTATTTCTTGATAAATTTAAGTATACCTAATAAATAACTAAGAGTTTAGACACAATTGTCTCATCATCATCTCTTAATTATAAAAATGATCGTAATATGATATAAACTTAATTATGACAATATATAAGTAGGGGTGAAAATTGAGATATTTTGAGATAAGGTAAAAAAAGACTTTTTTGCGAATTTATTTCTTTAATAGTAATTAAGTAATTTTATTCAGACTTTTGTACATTATTGAGCATGCTTTTGGCAACCTGGAGCAATATTTTCATGCAGAGATATTGAAGCATAAGCCGGTAACAGAGCTTTTCCCATAACGTCTTGAGAAAAAACCCTTTACGAGTTACAAACTCGGTTGGAAATTATCCAGAAATAAAAAAACCAAGAAAAATTAGTCAAATTATTAGGTTGTCAAAAAAGTCTTGCGGTATTTCTTACGGTATTTTTATTGAATTTTTAATTGTTTATAGAATTTTTTTTGATGACTCATGCCCTGCTCTTGACCGATGCTACAGCTGCTATTATGTCGGTCTCTTTCGACCAATTCAGCGATTTTATCGCAATTTTCGACGACAGGCCTTCCGGAGCGTGGCGCATCTTCGACCACCTCTACACCAGAACTCTTATACACATCTAGATGTGTATAAGAACCACCTCTACACCAGAACGAAAACGTTGAAACCATCGTTGTGCGGTGGAAATGGAAACTGTACCATAAACTCCACAAATTTTATTGGCGGCTTAAGATGCATTTTTGCCTTTATCGTAGTAGTACTGTAAAATATGAAGTATTTTCTCTTTATTTTGCTCCATGTTTGCGACGCTGTAACTCACGAACGACTTAAAGGAAACGACAATCAATCAAACACGTGTTAGCGCGTGAAATGAGCTTTCCAAAAAGGTATAGCCTGACCCGATGCGACGAATGAAACTAGAACTACGTGTTCTCAGCGCCAACTAGCGAAAATATAATCAAATCTTATCCCCATCGTCTTCTGATATATTTTTCATTTAATAATGTTTCACGGTCATTTAAAGTGAAAACTGCTGTTTCCTTAATATAAAAAAAAACTTTACTATAAAATGAGTTAGGTACATATTTTACATCAAAAATGTTACAAAGTTTGAAATGAATTGGCCAAGTAATTTTGAAATCACAGTGTACACGGACTTCGCAAAAAGAGTTTTGAGACGAAGAACAGAAATTTTTTTTACCATGAAATATTTTTCAAAATTTTTTTTTACGATTAAATTAAATCAATCGGAAAGTTAACTTGATTCATTTAGTAAAAGAGCCAATCATGCCATATTACGTTAAAAGCAGTCTTGATGTTCATTAATACTTTGTTTGGAGACTGATTCCTTATGAAATAGCTTCTTATTCTAACTAAAGGATGAACAGCGTTATGTTTATTTCTAAAGAAAAACTGTTGTTAGAAGAACTCCATTGTGTTCAATGAAAGTTGCTAATTTTGTGGGACGATAAGAACAAAGATCTATAGAAGCTATGTTAAGTGACAAGATAAAATTAACCACTTCAGGATCGCTCGAATGAGCAGATGCAATGTGATTCCTAATGAAAATCTGACTAAGGATCGCACATTTTTCACTAGCAGTAGTGTATCAGATTGTATTATCTTTTAACGTTGGACTGTATGAACCCTCCTTCTATAATACGTTTGTTATGTTCCAAATGGAGAAAGTAGATTGTTCCAGTATTCATTGTGGAGTTTTAACATTAACTTTTATGCATATATTGAGTTGACTCAACAAAATTGAAAGAATTCAGTTCGACATTTAGTAAATTTTTAGAGGCATATCTTGAGTATCTTGTCTAGTTTGCGTTTTTGTAGTATACCTTTTTGAGTTATCAATCATTGAAGATAACCGATACAACTAAATGATCAGAATTGACACAGGTTATAAGAAAAATGCCGAGCGTTGAACTTTGTTGTCCTTTCCCACAGGAACATGGTTGCAATCTTAACGAAAACAATATGAAAATTTCTTCGAATAATGTCAGCAGAAAACTGTTGCCTCTTGTTGTTGGTTCCACCTTCATGACCCCCAAGAAAATAACAAAAAAAATATTAGAGTACTCGTTAGATGAGTTTGTAATTTGAAAAATAAGCGTTTTAAATAAGCGTAGTGTTAGATGGAGAAACGAAATGGTGTCGAATTTTTTTCTTAATTAAAACTGCTATTGCTACTGAATTATAATCGATAACAACACTAAATATCGTTCAATCTGTAAAATATGTTATTGAAATTCGGTGAAATGTTTCTTTAATAACACAGCTGTACAATCAATACAATACTTCTTTTGGCCCCCTTATACCTTTTTGAACTTCCATTTATTGCATATCACTTGGCCAAAGTGGGAGTTATTTTTAATAGAAGCATTTTTTTGGCATAAGTGACTGAAATTCAGGACTTTGAAACGTTCGGCTTAATTTATTGTATATACATATATGTTTATAAACTGCTTGAAAATAAGTTCTCAAGTACACCTGAGCAATGTCTAAATGAATGAAAGTCCGAAGGGGTCGTTTAGGTTTTTATCACAAATATCTCATTTGGGAAATATTTTTATATAATTTTCGCTGACGGAAAGTAGAATATAGCAGTAAAGCTAAGTTTATGAGATAAAAAATATGGGAATGTTGGTTTACTCCTGGGTTTTCCGATTAAATTCATGGGGATTATACGTGTGAAAGACCAGTGCATATACATATACGTATTTTTTCTCATTTCAGGGTATTTTAGTAGAGAATAATGTAACTGGTCGACTGGAACCAAGAGAAGCACCAGCGTGGAAACGTCGCGTTTTTCGATATCTAGTTAGTTTTCCTGTGATCGGAATGTGCCTCGCGCTTGTTTTTGTTGTGATGTTTCTAATGCTACGATTCCAGGTGAGTGACCTATGTAGATATTCAAACAAAATAATCGAAATGAGGAGCATAGATGTCAGCAATAGATAATTTAGAGCAATGAAATAAAATATTAATMAGCGTGTGAGGAAGATTTTGATTCGTTTTATTATTTAGTGACGTATATGCAAAACTGTAACATCGTTTAATCGCAACCGTCGCAATTAAATTTTTTGTACATTAGCAATTCCTTGACAGCTAGTGCCAAATGAAAGAGCGCGATTTTGAAGATACATACCAGCCATAGCAGCATAAAATCAGCTTTACAGCTCTATTTCAATTTACTGCTATAACGCTTTAAATAATAAGTTCAGCAGATTTTTAACCCTTTAAAGCACGACATTTTAATTAATTCTGTTGTTTCATTTATTTGCAAAGTCGTTATAAGACCATTTCATATTTAATTTACTTTGGCTATATTCAGTTATTGTAAGCTAAAGCTTATAAAAGCAATTTACAAATTACTCTTAGATTTAGGTAAAACAATTCTCAAACACATTTAGCTTGTTTTTCTTTGTAATTTTTTTAGATTTTGATAGTTTTCCACAAATCTACAATCAGGTTAGGTTTTGCTTACTTTTCTTATTTCGGTTTAAGTAAAATTCACAAACTCATTTCATGCAATACATTTATTTTTTACAGGATTGGCTGGATCATAATAACATACCTGATAGTGGAATTGCTCAATGCATGTATAATTTGCACAAGGTTATTATAAGTTTTTAACTCCTTATTTGTGTATTTTATATTTTGGTATTTATACAATACATTCATATGCACATACGTTCATTTTCATATGTACATACAAGTATTACTGAGGACAAAAAATAGTAAGAATTTTAAATTTAAATTTCGCGCGAAATAATTTTTTCCGAAACCGAATAAACTAGGCCAAAGAGGGTCAAAATCAAGGTTATGTTGACAGTTTTCTTCGATTATTGATTATTCCGACCKGGCAAACTATCAACAAGGAATGTATATTTGAGTGTTATGCAACGTTTGCGCCAAGTAGAGTATCTAATAAGAAACCAGAATTATGGTCCGTCAATTCTTTGTTTTTGGACCACTATAATGCACCGTCGTATACTGTGTTGATTCATTGTGAATTTTTAACAAAAATTTCAACCAACATCATGCTCAAAACAATTGTTTTGAGGATTGGAAAAAAGTTGAAACAAGTGTACTGGAGCCAAGGGGAATTACTTTGACGGGGATGACATAGGTTTTGAAAAATAAATTAAGAATTTTATTTTTGTTTGCTCATAGTAGTATATTATATATATGTATATCTGTGTTAATTCGTACATAATATATTCTATTTTTTTTAATACAATTGAGAATAAGTAAATTTTACATGTGGAATCAAAACTAACGTCGCGTCAATTATTAATTAGTATGGGAGACAATTACATAAATGGATATTGTTATGCTTTAAAAAATGTTTTGGGGTCTGAAATTACAAAGAGATTCCATATTTCCATATACATTTATTCAACTGAATAGTGAACTAAACCATATTTTCAAAAGAATTCAAATCATGTACATATGTTCGTTTAATTTCACAAAGTATGGACAAAAATTTTGCAATCTATCGCTGATATCTAAATTAATTCTGCAAATAAGAAGTATTTATAAATTATACATTTGTTCATGACATATATTTTAATAGGATTGGTGGGACTCTAAATTGCCGGAAGAAAGCATTCTATGCTGTTTCAGTGTAATACCAAAGGTCTTATTAGCTGGGGCAATCACATTAATGGATGAGGCTTATTATAAATTAGCTGTCTGGCTTAATGATCACGGTTTGTTCAAGTCGTTTTCTGTATCGTATTCAATATAATTTGTATTGTTTTAGAAAACTATCGTCTTCAATCGAAATACGAAAACCATCTTATTGCAAAAGTGGCTCTTTTTCAGTTCGTCAACTCATTTTTGTCCTTATTCTACATTGCTTTCTATCTTCAAGATGAGGATAAGCTGAAAGAGGTAAGTAAGAATAATCTTTATGAAATATACTTCCATTATACAAGTAAATTTAAAAATATATAAGTTTTTATATGAAAAAAGATTGTTGAAAAACACCGTTTTTTACACGAGGAAATCTAAATAACTCGTTAAGAAAAATGTGAGAAAAAATTATTTACAGACTTCTCTTCTCTCCTTTCGGATAAACTTTTTAAGAACCATTTGTTGATTTCCTATCTTAATTACTAACCTTTTGTTTCGAGTTCGTATCTAAATCAAATTAATTGAATTAAAAGCCTCAAGTTATCAGAGAAATTCAGATATTTATATCTCACAAGAGGGTTGCCTTTTATATTCGGGGTTTAGAGAACTAAACACACTTTTATTAATAATCGAAAATTGCTTTGTTGTTTTCAAAACTTTTTTCACTAAAACCTATACACTTTTGTATGCGTTTGAACCAATTGTCGAAGCACTTTGGCCACTCTGACTGAGGTATCTCCAAAACATGCACCAAGCATGCATTTACCTTACCTCTTAGTTTCTTTTTATGTACAGGAATATGAAGAAGTTATTCGGTGCCTAATCAAGATTACACGGCGGATGACTCATCGAATCGATATTTTGAGTGCTTCAAAAAGCAGTTGTTTCATTCCATTTGTCAGATATCGTAGTGTCGTGGTTAAGAGTGGCTCGTCTTCGGCGGAAGATTTCCCTGATTTCTTGAAAGACAACTATTAAACCTATGGTTGTGTACCACTCATAATTTATTGTTCTGCGTTGTTCTAGTGATCTGATTGCGATATGCCAAGTAAAAGAACAACAGGCAACCATTTGCTTTGAAGTGCATCGTGTGCAAAAACCCTTATTGCATTCGGCTCATCTTGAAACACCTATACAGCTGTTCTTTACTTTCGGGCTCATATAGGGAAATTTACGATTCATCATCTTTCATATGATGTGTTTCGAAGCTATCGAATTTTTTTCAATGGTTTTATCGACGAGTAAAGTAGTAATTAAGTTTGATGAGTAATTGCTTTCGTTCTTTCTTTATACTATAATTTAAGATATATGTCACCTATAAAAAAACAATATTTTAACTTATTATTTACTCTCTCATTCTGTCTAGCAATTGGCCGGATTGTTAATTTCACGACAAATAATTGGCAACCTTCGAGAGTCAGCAATACCTTACTTCATTGAACAATGGAAACTAGCTAAATTGAGCTTTAATATGTGGGGTGCGCTTAGCCCAACACAGGATATCAACCGAACCATAATGGATTCAAGTATTTCAACGACCACATCGACAGCATCCACTACCACTGGAAAAATAAAAGTGGAAACACCGCAACAAACACCTACGAAACACGAATCCAGTAACCCATTGRTAAGAACTACAGCTTCAGCATGTAAACGGAATATCGGGCAAGCAGAGATCGAAAGTACCCTTTACAAGGTAAATAAATGGTAACCTGTGTATTTAAAAAGTCAATATGATACAATATTGACAATTACAGTACGATGGGACATTTTCCGATCATTTAGAGATGCTGGTGCAGATGGGTTATGTAGTACTTTTCTCTGCTGCTTTTCCATTGGCCGGTATATGTGCGCTCGTCAACAACTTGATGGAGATACGTTCGGATGCCTTCAAATTGGCCCACGTTCACCAAAGGCCATTCGGTCAGCGTGTGGCTAATATTGGTACCTGGCAAAATGCGTTTAGTATTTTGTCGTTGGCTGCAGTCATTGTCAACTGTGCGTTGATTGGCTTATCCGGGCAAGTTTCACGTTTATGGCCTGGACTAACAACTGCTCAAACAATAATTTTGATTGTTACCTTGGAGGTATTACGAAACCCAACTTTTTTATTTCCTGCAGTACATTATTTATTTTAATTATTACTTTACTTACTGTCATTATTTCAGCACATTATGTTAGGATTGCGTTCAGCGCTTACATGGTTGCTACCTGAATTGCCGTCGTGGTTGGCAGCKGAAATCGCACGTGCCGAACATTGTCGCAGAGAGATGCAATGTAAGGGAACTTCACCGCGACCCACACCACCGACACCTCCATCTACTACTTCCACACAGCCAGACCAGGATGYCTTAATTTTAGAAGGCACAACCACTAATGATCAATCAATGGAGAGTCAAGTCGCTGAGGATATTTTATACCAAGAGCAATTGCGGCAAAGCTCAAACTATCCGCAAATGGATGAAATAGTCAATTTCGGCCTACAACGCASTATTGAAGCAGATGTGAATATATTTGAGAATCGTGATTCTTCGCCAGACTCACCCCCTTCACAAGTACAAAAGCTGTATATCGCAATCGCATATTTTCTACTACTTTTAATATTGCAGACCAGTACTATATTGATAAGACCTTTACATGAATCAACACCGCCAAACAGTGGTTCATCAATGGCGAGCTTAATTCAGGAGACTGGCCACGGACACGGCAGGTTAGTCTATTTATCAAATAAATTTCTTAATTATTTAAAGCTTCTGCTTTAAAGTTTACGTTTTGACACTTTTTACATAAGTTTTCAATAATATCAATAATACAATTTTAATAATCTTCTACCTCAAAGTAAAATTGTTAAAGTTATTTTCACCCAAACGCTTTTCAACTTTTATTACTTTTCATGCAGAAAATTCTGTAAAATTATTGTTCTAAAAATTGTATTATCTTGCAACATATTTCACATAATGTTTGTGAGTAACACTCAAAACAAAATAAGATATGTATAGAGGTGTGTTTATTACATTGACGGAAATTACGAATTACGTGTGCCACGTCCACTAAAAACAAATATTCAAATACACTTAAACTTCTATTATTGACGTATTAAACTGCAAAATATCTGGGCATACGTGATTTTTTGTTGTGTTTAAAAAGTAAGCACGGTCTTTACTCGGTCGGAAACTACCGTGGTTACAAAATTCTTAGAAAGTGGTACATTCGTATATCGAATATGAAAATCCTCAATGCCTATGGCTAAAGTCAGCCGATAACCTTGGTTAAAATTAGGTTTAATTAGCTCTGTTTTTGACTACGCAGAGCACAGCACTTCATTTTGACAATTGCTAGAGGTAAAGTTTTTCACCTAACAAAACTTCTAGCAGAGAAGAGCACATACTTTTATATTGTTATGCTAAGGCTTTACTATGGCTCCCGTCAAAGTGAGAGCAGTAGCAATAGCAAAAATAATGCTACGGGAGTAGGGTAACTTTTCAAACGCTGAGTATATGTATTATTGTAATAGCCATGCTTCCTTGCCTACAATGTATTGTTGGGACAGAAATTAATGAAATTGAAGCAATCCTTGATCTAGCCCAAACATTCCTTTAAGGATCTCAATTACATTGCTAAATGTACCTAATATCAAAGGTATATTTGGTAGGTTTACAATGTGTGTTTTCGTTAAAAATGTATGAAATCGCTATGTTTCCCTAATCATATTAGTAATTATTTCCATCTCTCCGTTGATTGCAATCAATTTACAATTTCTCCGAATAACGATTCATTTGTAATATTTTGCGATCATTCGCCAATACTCCTTTGTGAGAGTAAAAAGTTCGACTRCATCTGACTTTACACTTTCTAAGAAGCTTCAACCAAAATATACAACCAATGGTGCTACTATTTTCAAGCATTCTAGAAACTAATGATATATTTTTKATTTCTTCAAATTGAATAAAATAAAAATGATATTGTTTCAATCGAGATTTATACTATTTAGGAGACATTTATCACATTATATTTTATTACATATAAACAGTTTATACTTGTATATTCAATTGCAAATCTTAACTATCAAATATTATAATAAATAAATTATTTATGTATATTAATATATTTGTAATATATCTTTTAAATTGTTATATTTATTACCATATTATTGTTGACTTCATATAGCGCATGTAAAAGTTGTAAGCTGAAAATGAAAAATATGGAAATACCCCCATTTCATGGATATTCAATTCGTAATTTAAGCTCAATTCAATCGAATCAAAGATTGCACGCTTTTTCAGGGTAATTAATTTTTTTGTGTCCTGTATATAATGAGAGAATGTAAGCATATGAATAACTGTGTGTCAACACATAAACATTCATAGCCGTGATACATTTATCTACAGATAGATCTTCGAATGTAGATATGTTAAAAGGGTGTGCWTTTGATATTAACTTGTGTTATTGTTGAACATTTCAAATTTTTAGTTTAATTCTTAATTTATCATAGCAATAAGAAAATGAATGTGCAATTAAATGATACTTGCTTTCAAATACTGTTGGGATTTATAGAAATTCTATACATATATAAATATATAGTACATGGATAAAAAGTTGTATGTATTCATAGATTCATAACTAATTTACGTGTGCGGCCTTAAGCTTATTTTCAAATAACTAAAAAAAAGTATAGGCTTTGAAGCTATCGGCCGGCTTTTTAAAAGTTAGTAAAGTAATTTATTTTCGCCATACTTTTCACTAACTCAATTTTAATCACCCTCGGTTTAAAGTCAATTTCACTAAATCTTTTTTATGGATCATATATTGTGAAACAATAAGCTTTAAATTTAATATTAGTGCGAATGAATATTTATATTTTATAATATTATAATTGTCTTTTATAACTACACTAACTAGATTGACAGATTAAAAATACACAACAAATTGTTAGCATGATAAAACCAAATCATAGCCGATATTGCACTAAATTCCGTTTGATTATACTCACATATGTATATAGTAAATTTGTGAATTAAACATTAATGTAATGAGCACACAAAATTTACATTAGAGCGGTTCATTAATTTTGGAATTCGAAAAAAATGGTTATTAAAAATTTAGATGTTTTTGTTATGTTAGCATAAATAATATTGGAAATTGCTTTGGTGCCAATACTTGTCAGAACATAAAAGTCTGAGCAAAGAAAAATATAGATTTAGAAATAATTCTAAAAACAAAAAACTAAACCGCTCTAATGTTAATATGTGATCATGTAGATACTTATGTATTCCTAATTTTTAAAAGCTTTCATTAATGGTGAATTTTCTCTCTTTCTTATTTTTTCTGCTTTAATTTTCTATTCCGCATTTTTTATTTGAAATGTTTCTAAATTTATAACCATATTTTTGCATCCAATTTTTCTCGCCAAACTTCCGCCTTCCGTTTGCTTCTGCTCCTGTATTCCTGTATTTGATTTTACCAATTATTTAGAGTTTCTTTAAGCAGTGCAAGCACTCTGGCATTAAATACTATCCGTCAGCCTATWCATATACCAGAGATACCGCCTTTCCGGAAAAAATCAAATGACTCAACTGATCAAACTGGTAGCAGTGCGAGCAGTAGTCCGCTGCGCTCCAGACATCCGCTTATTTCGACACCTCCACCCATGTTACAGCATCAACCCACAAAAATACCGGAGATACCACCTTATAAACAGCGCAAAATCTCGGCAGAAAGTGCCACACATATAAATATGAGTGTAAGATATCACCATTATATTTTTAAACTACATATGTATGTATTTATKTATATATGAACCCACCTAMGGAAATAGAGTACACAGTTATAAGTTTTTAATTATTGATTTTCTTCATGTATTGTTAATAGTATTASCTTAGCCCACAAACCCTTTGTAAATGTCGTAAGCGTAAAAGTTAAATTAATGTTATAGTAATTCAATGGTTCACCAAAGCTTAAATAAACAAGTAAGGAAGGGCTAAGTTCGGGTGTSACCGAAYATTTTATACTCTCGCATGATAAAGTGATTATCGAGATTTCATTATCCGTCATTTACATTACATATTTTTTTATTTTGCTTTAAAATTAATTAGATTAGATYAATTTGTTTACTTTGAGTATTGAATTGTATTTTCATTTATTTTAATTGTATTGAAAAGTTATAGTCCGATCACGATAATTTTTTCACAAGGGATACCTCAGCTCAAATACCGYATTTGTGTAAAGTTTTATTCCGCTATCATCATTGGTTCCTAATGTATATATATAATACAGAGAAGGCATCAGATGGAATTCAAAATAGCGTTATATTGGAAGAAGGCGTGGTTGTGAACCGATTTCACCCATATTTCGTACATGTCATTAGGGTGTTAAGAAAATATTATATACTGAATTTCATTGAAATCGGTCGAGTAGTTCCTGAGATATAGTTTTTGGTCCATAAGTGGACGACGCCACGCCCATTTTCTATTTAAAACAAAGCCTGGGTGCAGCTTCCTTCTGCCATTTCTTCCGTAAAATTTAGTGTTTCTGACGTTTTTTGTTAGTCGGTTAACGCATTTTTAGTAATTTTCAACATAAGATTTGTATGGGAGGTGGACGTGGTTATTATCCGATTTCTTCCATTTTTGAGCTGTATATGAAAATGCCTGAGGGAAACGACTCTATAGAGTTTGGTTGACATAGCTATAGTAGTTTCCGAGATATGTATAAAAAACTTAGTAGGGGGCGGGGCCATGCCCACTTTTCCAAAAAAATTACGTCCAAATATGCCCCTCCCTAATACGATCCTTTGTGCCAAATTTCACTTTCATATCTTTATTTATGGCTTAGTTATGACACTTTATAGAAGAAATCTACAATTTGGGAACAATACAAATAACAAGTAAGATTGCAACCAGCAGCAATCC
Organism: Bactrocera latifrons; assembly: GCF_001853355.1. Taxonomy (NCBI): domain Eukaryota; kingdom Metazoa; phylum Arthropoda; class Insecta; order Diptera; family Tephritidae; genus Bactrocera; species Bactrocera latifrons. The sequence continues at coordinate 32,016 of NW_017534456.1, forward strand.
AAGCCATGGAAATGCCTTAAGATGTAAACGTCAAGACAGAGGATCAGAATCCAAGCAATTTGATATATACTCAATATAACTGACCCACAATTTCCGCATGGTAGTTGTTAGAAAGACGAAAATCATTATACGTAGTATATGGGAGTTAGTGGTATCGACCCGATTTTATTTATTAACTATTTATAATCATGCCCCATACTACCAAAATTTATTTAAGGCACCTTACATACAATAACTAATCACATGGAGAGAAATGAGGCAGATGTGATCCTGATATTAATTATAAAGGTTGCCCAATTTTGTCTATTTTAGGCGCAAAGATAAACTGTTATGAGTGAAACACGCTCTATAATTTTAATTGAGATATCTTAAATATTTTCCGATATATGCAGWACAAAGTCACCCGGAAGTTCGAAGATCTTTATTTTAATTATATAAGGACTCAGGGAACAATTGATCCGATTCAACCCATTTTAAATAACCAGAATTGCTATTGTCAAGAAGGAATACTCTCAAGTACAGTTTCAATTGTATATCTCACACATTGGCCGATATTTTCGGTCAAAAGTCAGCTATAATACGCTATAATACTGGGGTCCACATATTCGGTACCTAGGGGTTTGAAAACTTTTGGCTGGATTTGAACAATTTTTGACCATAAGAAGGCATACTTTAAAAGAATTATTAGTGCACAATTTTATTCCGTTA
>NW_017534456.1:35638-36893 GCF_001853355.1 Bactrocera latifrons
TACAGCTGTTCAAAAATGAGTGAAAATAATAAAGAAATTCGACGGTATTTCAATAGATTTGAGTGACCGCTAAGGCTTTTTCTTTAATATCAGTTAAAATTAATCTTCATTTTAGTAATTATGAATCTTWTCATGAGCAATTAGTGAATTCAATAGTTTTAGTTTTTCTTTTTGAGTATTTTTAGGTTAGCAATCCAAATGAATCTTCAACTGAAGGTAGTTGAAATTAGTAATACCAAACAAGTAAGGAAGGGCTAAGTTCGGGTGTCACCGAACATTTTATACTCTCGCATGACAAGTTTCATCAAGATATCTCAATTTTWACTCAAGTTACAGCTTGCACGGACGGATAGATAGACATCCGGATTTCAACTCTACTCGTCACCCTGATCACTTTGGTATATTTAATCATATATCTGACTCTTTTAGTTTTAGGACTTACAAGCAGCCGTTATGTGAACAAAACTATAATACTCTCCTTAGCAACTTTGTTGTGAGAGTATAAAAATAGAAGGCAATGACACATAGGCAAAAAATAAGAAAATTTTAAACGGGAGCGGCATAGTTTGTGTTTGTTTTCAATAATACCCTTTCTGAACAGTGTTTMTGTTAGCTAAAAAGTTTATAACACCTAGAAGGAAACGTCGGATACCCTATTAATCATATACATATAAATGTAAATGAGACGAGTTCGTCTGTATATAGTACAATGGAACTAGTCCTTAAGATTTTAAGGCATCACGTCCTTTTCTCCCCAATAATCTGTTCATTTGTCGGAAACCACTAAATATAGCTTCCATACGAGCTAACCGTTCAAAATTAAGTTATTGATTAGAAAACTTTTCTATGATATATTCACGAAATGCAGTATAGATTATTATCCAAGGCGACGCTACAAACAAATTGTTCACATCGGATTCTTATAAGTTATAGCTGCAGTACAGATCGACTGATTAAGGTCAAATTCGTGAATGAGAAACTTTTTAATTTTTACAAATTATCATCACGAAATTTGGAATRGATTWTTGCACAAGACAAAACTTTAATCTCATTCGAGATAGATATATAGGGTTACCCGCAGCCGTTGTCCTGCGTGAAATTATGTGTTTTGAAATAAAAAGAAGGTTGAATTTAACATTATTATTTTTTTTCAATGTAACGCAGCTTGATAAACAAAATTTTTTGGTTTCTGTTCCGGTGTACAGAGAAGATGGCTTTCCAATTCTTAAGCAAGCCACGTATATTAGGCAGTTTG
>NW_017534456.1:37503-50868 GCF_001853355.1 Bactrocera latifrons
ACTGAAATATGGTACATGGAATCGCATTAGCAATTGACACCTGTGGGCTAAATATTTTGATAAAGTTGGCTAAACAAAAAAAGCATTAAATCTTCAACAAACAATTTCTAAAAAATGAACGATATCATCCGATCCCCGCTCAGTCCYCATATAACGGTATTGCTAAAAACTACTAAAAGTRCGATATCCCATTAATTAAACACACCAGAGACATTAAATTTTACYTCCGAGATGGTATGAGATGGCTTTAATGGCGCTGGGGTCAAAGGTAAACGATGGACGGCCTTATCTCGGAACTTGCTCGACCGACTTCAACTAAATTTGGTATTTAAGATTGATATAGTGTGAAAATGATCGAAATCGGGCTGCAACCTCGGCTACTTTCCGTACGATACATTTTTAAATATCATTTGTCGTTCAATGTGTGGAATATATAATTGAACTTTGGAGATAATTCTGTCCTGATAATARCATTTATTTGCGTTAAAAATGGGTTGAATTGGCTCAATACTTCCCCTCGCCAAATATACCTAATAGTAAGATTTTCGAACTTCTAATTGATTAAATATCGCATATTTCGGCAAATGTGTGAGTTATTTTAATAGAAGTGAGGTAGCGCGTTTTTCTAATAATGATACATCTCTCCGCCATAAATAGATAAAACAGGGTGAAAATTTATCCTATACTCTATGCAATTTACAAACCTTTTTCATTTGAAGTAATTTCGCCGTTTTTGATCCTGGCAAGTTGCAAAAGTATAAAATGTTCGGTTACACTTGAACTTAGCCCTTCTTACTTGTTTTATTATTTGTTTATTTATGTTTGAAGAGTTTAACTAATATTAAAAAAAATTTTGAGTTACGCGTCTTTGTACTAGAGGGGGGAAAAAGCCTTGTCCTCGTTCCCATGAATTCTAGGATTGCGATCCTCTGGGCGAATAAAACAATGATGAATTTTTGAAGTATCAATGTTGACATTTCAGGAAGCTGCAAAAAATCGGCTGATTAGAACTTGAGGTATTCTGGCAACTGTATCCTAGAAAGTAGTTTCGAGAAAAATGCGTTTTTTTGCAGTCGTCCGCTAAACCGACCCAGTTACCACAACACAATAATTTGAAAAATCTTTTCATTTTTTCAAAATATTCAAATTTTCAGACAAAAATACCCCCATTTAAAGCGGCATAACCGTTGTCTTGAATTTTAGTACACGTAATATCCTTTTTTCCTGGTTAGCTGGGACAGTAAATTACTCGTGAAAAATATACATATATGCAAAGAAAATCAAATTTTCATAAAAGACTCACTATTGGGATCAATTTAAAAAGTAATATGTGCAAAAAAAAACGTGTGTTAAAGTCTCATTYTACATGTAAACCTATCCATTCGTACTGGGAGATTTTATATATGTACATATGTATTACTGTTAAAAGGAACAAACCCAAAATATTCAGGGAATGGCAAAATAACAATAATAAATTTTAGTCATTAATCGCTTTGTCGTCTTTGCCTTTATTTCTTCATATCACGGTAACAATATACTGTTTTATACAAGTGAACTGAAATCTTTCAAACCGTTCTGTGTTTGGGGTCCAAGTTAAGGATATGATTTTCTAGTTCCGTCGCCATTTTCAAACTCTGTATTAACATATGGAATTTTGATTTTATAGCAAAATATACATAATTGAAATTAAAATGACATGTAAAAAAATTATTTAAAAAAAGTGACCAGGAGGTGTAAAAAAAGCCGTGTAAAAATCAGTGCAAAAAAGTAGATCAATTGTATTGACCATCTGGTATAGTTTGTTCGATTTGCTATTCTTCAACGCTTGCAAAATCGAAGACATGTTGTAAAATGAAAAACTTTTGACATTGTCTCTCTATTTATCAATTATTATTATCTAAAGTTTTATTTACGTAGGCTATGACTTTTCTAACATTTTTAATATTAAAAAAACTAACTAAGATCATTTTAACTGAGAATTTAGTTTCTGGTAATTTTGTTTTATGATATCGGTTTTTATGTGAGTTTTGTTTGTTTGTTTGATTTTATGTCTAGCTAATACTTTTACTACAGGTCCTAAGAATTCGTGTATTTTTATTATAATATTACTCGAGGAAGATTTTAGAATAAATTCTGCACTGAACACTTTAAACTAATTTGAGCTATCGTATATAATTTTTTTTTAATATTTATGTGCTACGATGAGCAAATAATAGTAACAGTTTAGTCATAACTTTAAAATTCTTAATTTATTCTTCAAAATCTATATCATCCACCTCAAAGTAATCTTCTTGGCCTCAATACACTTGCGCCAACATTTTTTCTAAACCTCGAAAGAGTTGTTAAAGTAAATTTGTCTTCAATGTGCGTAGCGATTCACGTTTCATGTCTTCAAATGTGTCAAAACGGTTTCCCCGGAGCAGTCGTTTTAGTTTGCGGAATAACGAGAAGTGACATGGATCTAAAACAGCCAAATATGGTGGTTGCGAAACTATATTGTTTGAAAATTTGGGGATAAGCTCTCGAAAAATCAATTCAGTATGCAAAGCCTAAGAGTTGTCGGCGCATAATTCCGGCATCTTTTAACGAATAGCTTGGCGTAAACCACGCATAAGACTCAAATAGTATTCCGTATTGACATTTTGGTTGGCCGGAAGAAATTCGGAGTGCACCACACCGCGATAATCGAAGAAAACAGTTTGATTTTTGACCTCCTTTGACTTGGTTTTATCGACTTCGGTTCACCTCTGGTACGATATTCGATCTATTAATTAATCGTCTGTATCCGCGTCGTACGCATAGATCTAAGACTCATCGCCAGTAATAACGCGTTTRAAGACATCTTGCTAGTCGGAAAGCATTGATTCACGTTAACGCGATGCTGGTTTTCGAAGAAATTTAGTGATTTTGGAACCAACCGTGCTTTAACTTTTGTTAGGCTCAAATGATCTTTCAAACAGGTTTTCACTGATCCTTCCTATACTCAAATGATGCCAATAAGATCTCTGACTGTGTTGATCATCAGTTGATGTTGATGGTCGTCCTCGACGTGGTTCGTCATCAAAGCGTTCTCGATCCTCTTTGAATGAATTGTACTAATCAAAAACACTTGCTCGCGACAAACAATTATCACCGAAAACCTTTTCCAACATTCTGAACGTTTCGGCACCAGATATTTGATTCCGCACACAAAATTTAATAGAATTTCTTGTTGAATAATCCACTCATCGTAAAAATTCTGTACTTTAGAAAGACAAACGTATAGATAAAAGTAAATATTAATTTGATATTCCTGACAGTCATACCAACTCAAACAAAAAAAAAAAAACATATTTCGACGAATGGGTTTTCGCGCGACATCAAAGTTTAAAAGTCTTACTATATTTGGCCCACAGTAGTACATTCGCTTTTCGGCTTCCGCTTAATTTATTATTGTTTTTTATAAAGTAAATACCAAACATTTTTGAATATCCTTTTTCTTTTCTTTCTCCACTATCTCAACTATTAAATTCATGTGCCAAATGTAAATTAACTTCTTAACAAAGGATAAGCTTATGCTTAAGGCACACGCACCCGAGTGGATGTCCCGCTTGAAAGTCAGCGATAATATAAACTTGCATAGGAGTATTGATTGTATTGCCAAGGTACAATGGCGTATTGCAAAAAAAATTGTGGAATATATATAAATGAATGCTCGTATATGTTTTCTGTTTAGTATGAAGAAGGAAAAGAAGTTCTAACTTGTGGTATATAAATTCTTTGTGTGTTCAATGTCGATGTTAATAATGAAATATTGTTATGAAATGGTGAATGTATTTGTAGTGAGCGCATTTTAATTTATTATACGAACATAAGCAGTTCTTTGTATGTTAATTACTTACGTATACATATGTATATGCCAAATATAAATAGTTATCAGAAGTTCTAGTTTTGAATGTTGTCAGTTCTAAATGTATGTCCAAAAATCGCATTAAAAACTGTTATCAAAAAAGCTAACAACTAGGAGTTTCTAATTTAAGGAATTTGATTATGAATTGATTCCGCACAATATTATTTACATTACAAATATAAWTAGAATATGTGCACGAATACTAGAACAATAGAAAACATTTGTTTAAGTTTATAGTTTATCGATTTTCTGTGTATATTATGTTTAATTAAGTGTTTTAGAGTTTCTWAAACTCATTCTAATCATTAAATCCTAACGACAGATCGTAACAATATAAAATGAATAATAATTGTACATAAACCATTTATTGCATTTGTTAAAGCAAAAGCACATTGCATTAATCAATATATTAGGAGAAAATTTCTCGTTTCCCTAATCCTCCGAGTATTTTGTATTTTTCAGTTATTTTTATTGTCCAGATAATTTGAATCTCTTAAGATGCCTTTTTTAGTTTTAAATTGGTTTAAACTCTTCCAAATTAAGCTTTTTTTACTTTATTCTTTTTTTGTTTTGCTCTAAAACATTTTCGAACAAAGTTTTTCAATCAATTTTGTATTTTTATTGAATGTTTGTAACGTGCTTAAATTGACAAAATATAATTTATATTGAAAAGCTTATATGTATAAGGGTAATACAAATAGCTTTGGGAAACTTTTATTATTAAATCAACAAACCCATTCTATCGTTACAATTGTGTATGAAAATGTGTTCGCAATGTTATTATTATACTACTAAATTTAAATGTGTTCAATCAAAAGGCATAAGACCAAGTAGGCTTTTTATAAAAACAAATTTAATTTTACTTTCCAAAGGTATTACACTAATTGTTTACAATTAGATTTTGTGTAAATTTAAATTTGGTTTGCAAATATTTATGTATGTATGTATTTAGCTAACAACACGCAAACCTAACACTGAATCTATAATAATCAACGTATATATTTTCTTATCAATTATGACCTATTGGAATGCACTCTAATATCCTGGGACACCTTTAAAATTTTGTATAAAAAAAAAAAATGCGAAATGCTTGACACAAATGAACTTTTCAAAATTTTCAAATATCCTGGTTGCACATAAAAAATGTGGGTTTGTTTTTATTAAACTCACACAAAAGGAGTTAAAAAGTAATACAGACACAACGGATATYTTAAAGCCAGCACCATCCTGGAGTAACGTTGCCATAAAATCGCCAAACCAACAACAAGTAGCTGCCTCCTCATCATCTTCATCGGCTGGTGGTGGCAGTTCTGGCAGTGCTGGCGGCATCGGGACAGCCGCTAACATTTTCGGGCGAACAGTAGATGGTGGCCGCCCTAGTGTTGGTGGCATCTCTACTACGTCGACGTCATCGATGCAACTTAAAAAACTTACTGACAATGTCAAAAATCCAACAACAGCGGAGATAGTCGCAGGGAAAGGAAGCACAGGCAGCACAACACAAAGCGGCRGCACAGACGAGGAAGCTAAAGGTAAGTACGTAGGGAGAATGCTACAAATTGATAGCATCAGTTTCCAAAGAGGTTCGCACAGAATTATGCGCGATGGAAAAACAGCCGACTTTTTACTTATATGCATGCACTCAAAATCAATTCGACAAATTTACATGGAATTCATTCGACTAATGATCATACATATACATATATTTTACATATATTTAGCGCAACATTCCTTGAGCTAGATCAAGAATCTCGGCAAATTTCATGTAGTTAAGGGCACCGTAAAGCCATAAATTAACTAGATAGAAAGATTTCGAGTGCGATTCGGGTGAAGAGTCTACTTTATGTCAACGGRAGAAATGCCAAGCATATCCTAAGCAACTTCGATATCAATATAATGTTATCTGAAGCTCTAATGATCACTTCAGGGAGTACTCAGCAATCACAGCCTCAGGTGTTACATTTTCCTTTTTAGATATGTAGGTAGTATAATTCTCAAACTATTCTTTAATGCCTACAAGTTCGAAGGGATGTCAACAGATTGTTGAGGGAATGGCTATTCTAGAATTAAATGCAAAATAAAACACTTCACTAGAACTCCATTATTCAAAGTACATGTAAATATGTAATATATTCAATTTAATTTATGAATTCTTTATTTTTCCTAAAAGTAGACAACATTTACAAATTAGCATTATAATCTCATTCGATACATACATATATGTATTGATTGCTAGACAGCATTAAATTTCTCGCTGTTTCTCGAGTRTTTGCTATGGTTACTTAACCTTATGAAAGTTTATCTCAGTATACCCCGCCTTCAACTTTTATATTTCGTTATCTTCATCATTATTTTATTACCTTCACAAGAAAACTCACCACCATTCGAAATTTTCAGAAAGCATATAATGCTTGGTACGATTGGACTAAGTCTTTCTGCCAATTTTACCTGTTTATCTGATATTATATTATATATTCTGTAAAAACAAATACTTTTTCTTTTAAGTGACATTTTTTATGTTTTATGTGTTGGTATTAAATGGAACAATAAATATTTTTACTTAAACTAATTTATTCAAAATTATTTAATATCTCATATAGCAGCGGAGATTGCAGCAAAAAAATCACGCTTAAAGCAAAAGCTTGTAAAAAGCGCGCGATCTGTTGGCATATTTTCGCTGAAATTGAAAGAGCGGCGACAACGTGAAGCAGAGAAGGCGGCAACTATAGCCATTGAACATGCCAAGGTAACATATTTGTCGTAAGAAATATGATTTGTTTAGTATACTTCGTACGTATGTAAACGAACTCATTTTTTGCCACAGGCTCTGGCTAAATTGCCTCCCATACCGCAACCAGGSGGCGAACTATCTCTCATACCTATTGAACAGCTAATACAAATCGAAGATATAAAACCAACACCAAAAGCGCAATCCACCACAACAACACTAACAGCAGCGACAAGTTTGTCCACTGCTGTGACTTCACCACAAGTAATGACACCCTCATCGAGCGCACTGGCGGCGGCGATGCAGCAATTTCAAAGTTCCGGAAATTACTGAATAAGAACACAGGGTAACGATCTCAATYCTACATACATACATACACACATATTACATAAAACAACAATACTCAAATAAATATAAGATGCACACGGAACATTTTGTCATGTACTTACATACAACTGTAAATATCTAAGAATACGAATACAAACAAATTCATAAAAATACATACATATTACATTTATAYAAAAGTACATTAAAATCTGCAAAAATGTCAAATCACTATACACACCCTATACAATACCCAGACGTTGCACTATATAATTTTTTAAAATAAACATGTAACTATCATTTATGCATATGGGTACATAGGTAGTTGGTATCGAAAAAAGTAAAATTAGTTTAAATGCAATAACTAAAAACCTCATTCTCGTACATATTATATATAAACTTGAAATTCATAGGATACCTTAGCGATTTTAAAGAATTTGTTTTATTAAATTTATGATGTTAAAAAAATGGTATTTTCATAATTCACGCATCCTCTTCTTAGTCAATCAAATTAGTTCAATGACACTTCACAGCGATATCTCTGTATCCATACCTATGCAAGTATTCTAAACTTTTCACATTGTATATGGATAAATTTCGTCTAGAAATTTAAGAGGTGGTGTTATAAGAGCAATATTTTATATGGAAACTTTATGAGAGAGCTAAATATTTTTTCCAAGTTTTTTTTGCTTAAAAAATAACATTACGGTTTAATATTTTACTTAATATACCCTAAAAGAACTAGTTTTACAGCATATATCACGCACCCACTTCAGATATTTCAGCTACCTATGTATACGATGCCTATGAAGATACACATCTACAATATGCATTTGCACACATGCATACATACATTGTAGTGGTAGTGAGTATGGCATTTATTAAATCAAATTTAGGCAAAAACTGATATTGACATTTTTGTCACAGTGATTGTATTTTACATATGGGTATATCCATACATGTTAATAACATTTACTATAATTATAATTTAGGCAGAAGTACTATATGGGTCATTCCATCACAAATTAAGATTACAATTTCTTTTTGTATTCTTAATAACATTTACTATAATTATAATTTAGGCAGAAGTACTATATGGGTCATTCCATCACAAATTAAGATTACAATTTCTTTTTTCATGTAAAACATTGTTTTACGTGTTCTTTGACTCAAATTATTCCAAAATTTTTTAGACAGACTCAATATGAAAAATTTTGGAGTTACGAATTTTCGAAAAAATTACTTTCAACATTTGYGTATACGAAGAAAAGTATATATTTCATTATAAAAATTACGAATCGGCTAAGGTATCGGATATACGTTGCATTTATTCGACTTTATTTTTGTAAACAAAATGTACATTTCTATTTTGAGGACTGGTAGTTCGAAAATATTTTGATTAGGTATAATGGGGGTAAGAGAAGTATTGACCGGCTTCAAGCCATTTTTGGCACCCACACCTATTATTATGAGARAAAGACTCTCTCTGAATGTTAATTATATGTATATCTCACACAGGTACTATTCGTGAAAAGTTTATCTCGTTATATTAATTGCTTCTTGATTTTTATACTAGAAAGTAAGAGAATCAGATGGAATTTCAAATTGTGTTATGTGGGAAGTAAATAGAAAACACTTCGATTCACCTTTGCCACCATATTCGGCCGATTGATCGTCTGTTTTATCCCGYTAGTCGGAAAGCATTGTTTTATAGACGTTAACGCGACAATGTTTTTCGAAAAAATTGAGTGATATTGGAACCATTCGTGCCTTTACTTTTCTAAGGCCTAAATGATCTGTCAAAATGGTTTTCACTAATKCTTCCAATATTCCAATGGAGCCAGAAATTAATTGTCGACCCTTAAGAATCAATTCCTTTATTTCATTGACATGTTCATCATCAGCTGATAATGTTGGCCGTCCTGGACGTGGTTCGTCAGGTTTTTACCAATGAAAAACACTTGCTCGCGACAAACAATTATCACCAAATGCCTTTCTGGCATTCTGAACTGTTTCGGCACCAGAAATTTGATTCCGTACAMAAAATTTAATGGAACTTCTTGTTGAATAATTTTACTTACCGTATGAATTCCCGAATTCCCGAATGCACTTTATGTACATCAGAAAGGCAAACTTAACTAAACACTTTTGATTAATTTGATGTGACATTAGTGACACCTGTTACTGGCAGTCATACCAACTTAGAAAAAAATATTTCGACGAGTGTATTTTCACGAAAAATTTAAATTAAAAAGTATAAATTGAKTTCGTTTATAGATTTCAATCCACAAATTACGTATATGACGGAAGACAGAGGGGCCTTTAACGATTTATTAGTACAACATTTAGAGGACAATATACCACGTTTTGTCTCTATTTAAGATGGGGTTTCCTAATATGTAACTCATTCACGGTTAGATCCGAATTTCGTCAATTGACATATTATACTAAGGAAGTTGGTGAGATATGAAATTGCACCTGAGCGTGTGTGTTGCTATCCCACTTATCCGTGTTTTATTACATCGGCCGACAAATGAAAATTTTTTGAACGTGGTTTGTATTTGAGCCACAAATACCAAAAATTTTTACTATTTTAAACACGAAAACACCTACWTATTTGCCCTATCACATCAGATTTTTACTAATTATGCGCAGGGCTGCATTTAAAAAAACTTAAATCTCGAACACAAAACAAAAAACCCTGATGTGATACGATAAAATGAGGTTTAATGATCAGCACTACCAAATTATTGGAAAAAATATTCAGAACTTTAACATGATTTCGGCCGGTGTTATCCTTACCAATATTACATATCTGCCAAATGTTTCGCTCTGTAATAAATATCAAATTTGTAACTTCGTTGGATACAGGGTTGTAGCTTTTTTTCTGTTACATGATTTTCAGTCTTTCCTAACATGTTAGCATAAATATTCAAGAACCAGTCGGAAGACGAGCGCTAACAAAAAGGACCATGTACATATGTATGTACATATTCTACGAATCGCAAAAAAACAAAAAAAAAAGAAATCCAAGATAAAATTGTTGAAATATATTTTAGTATCATTTACAACTTTACCATAAAGATTAGCGTCAAGCTGAGTTTGCTTATTAGCTATTAATGACAAATAGAGTAGTTTGTGACTTGCGGTCAAAGCTTTTAGAGTCGTCCATGGTTCCTTCCATTCAAACGAAATCTCAAGAAAATTGTAACGAAGTTTAAAGATTAGAAACAAACGTAAATTTTATTAAATTAAAATAATAATATAATAGTTAAAATAGCAGTAATATATGTATATGTTTAATAATGGTGAAAAATAAAATAGTATGTTATTGCTGAATGTTCGGAAACTCGCTTTAATATTGTTGACTTATRTTTATGAAGCAAATATTCTTATATTCAAACAGACCGTTTTTTGAGTGAAAAATAATGCTTTGTTACACATATTTTAAGCACCACTTAAACCATGTTAACTTACATTTATATTTTACCTATGAATATAACAAAAATATGTACGTCAGACGATATAGTATMATACAAATTTATTTTACTGTCATGTGTTGAATACAATGCTCGCGACAGACTGCAAACGACATCTGTCGMATMTTAAAATACACACGTTCTAAGGACGSACCTATTTTGACAGTTGTCGTTCTCGCAAAATGGACAACTGCGTTGTTTTGTGTACATGCCGGTCATAGTTATGTTGCTGCCCTCTCACAAACGTTCATGTAGTAGGATTCACAACGCCATTTTCAGATCACTGTCTTGCTGSTGCAGTCTGTCGCGAGCATTGTGTTCCGCACATCAATCTACAAGAAGCATACTTGCATACTTAGCTTTGTAATTATCTGCATACCATACTTACGTAACTAGTTACAAACAGAATGTCAGTCATACATAAAACCATGTGCCTGCACAAAGTGGAGGTAGTAACATTTTCAAAAACTACTCACAAAGAAAAGTTACATATGATAATAAGATTGTGTCGATAGCCCATTATAAGAATTTGTAAAAAGTAATTGAATCCATAATGTCAAAATCAGCCGTTTTCCTTTGTATTGTTTTGTTTTTATGATTCAAAAATTTCTCTCAATGAAAATGCATTTCTTGAGTGATAACTGAATACRAATAGGTTGTAAATTATACAAAGTTATCAAAATGTAAACAGAAAATTCTAGAGCAAAACAAAAAAACTAGTTTTGACATTGTGAATACAATAATTTCTTTAGGAAGAAAAAGCACGCTCTACATCGACACAGCTTTCTATAATTGAATAAAGGAAAAAAAAATTAAGTAAATTGTAAATACTTAAAATGTCTATAAGTTTTTGTGTTATTTACAAGAATAAAGAAAGAAAAATGCAAAAGCTGATTTCTTACTGTTTGACAAAGTCCCAAATTTTAATTTCATCAACAGCTGTGGTGATTTGAGTAAAAACTATAAACGTGGTGTTCCTTCTTCTTCTGTTGTTTCTGAAGGGGTTTAGAATAGGGATGTAAATAAATTAACATGTGTCAATATATTTTTTCCTAATAACTTCCATTTCTGAGATGTAAAATGAATAACGTTACGGATATACTTATGTATGTTTATGTATATTATTGGAATTCGGAAAGAGGATTTTCCCAATGATAATGTACCCTGATGTCAAAAATAGATAAGATCGGATCAATTATTTCTCTACCTCCAATATAACTGATATAAAGACTAGTGAACTTTTTGCAAAGATTTAAAGTTCATAAAATATGTGTTTCTGCTAATAATTTATCGTAATCACAAGAATAAGTAAAATCGGTTCCATATAGCCCTATATGCCCAATATAAAGACTTCATATTTCAGGTTGACGTTATACTGTCCAATATGCGAGGTATTTTAATATATCTATATAAAATATTGAAAACACTACCGGCACTCACTTTTTTTCTCGAAAGGTATGTTGATCGGCGATCGCGATATAGCGTGTATGCGCACGGATAGAGAACAAAAGAGGTTCGACGCCGTCCGCCAGTCCCTGTTGTTAATTGTGTGCTGGTGTCCTCGTGTGTGGTGTGAAAGGTGTGGTGTAGATGATGATGCGTTRAGTTGTTGTGTGTAGTGTGGGGTGAAAAGATGATGCGTTGAGTGTGGTGTATGTAGTGTGGGATGAAAGAATGATGTGTGGAGAATGGTGTGTATGTGTGGGGTGTAGTGCTATTATTTTAGGAGGGGGCAGATGCTCATTTGGCCATCCCGGCCCCCCTAGGCGACTGTTTAGCCTAGAAGGCGCTGCAGCTGTTACAGCGTTGCCACAACGCTGCTCAGACCCGTGGATCGACGAGATGGTGGCCCAGCCTCGGTGGTTCCGCCCCGCTGGGGTGCGCCACGAGCTGCGGGTTGGAATCGGGGTATGCGGCCGCGATGGATGGGTGGCCGATTCACTTCGCGTGCCGCGCTGCGATGTAGCAGCGTGTGATGCGGCCTATGGCATATTTGGTACAGCCCTCGTGACTCACACTCAGGAGTCATATGTGTTTGTGGCAGGCAATTGTGGCAATGCCCGTGTGCCTGKSCAACTTGGTGCCATTGCACGGGACGCATACCCCTAAATATCCCACAATGGTGCAGGCGATGTGGGCGTCGACAGATGGGGCACCTTAGGGTCTCCGGCGTCCGTGATTGGTGTAGTGGTGGTCGAGTGCCACCACGAGGTGCGGGTGCAAATACCGTTGCAGGTGCGATTGCCGGTGCAATTGCCGGCGTGGTTGCCGGTCCAGCGGCCGGTGCTGTTGCAACCATAGTTCGGGGCGCTGGTGTAGGCCCGGTACGTGGCGCATTRGTAGCTACCCCAGCGGTTGACGTGCTTGTAACTGGCGTATCTACATCCATAGTAATATGTATAGAGAAGATTGTCGATTATTAATCTACCATACAATGAGATATGGGCCATCGTGCCAAGATGTGTGGCATGAATGGGTCGTCGCATTGAACGACCGTTTTTGTTAGTTTTCTTTGTTATTTCTCGACAGTTCATTATGTTTTAGCGATTTGTTATTGGCGTATTTCTCGTTTTAGTGCTAAATTTAGTGATTTTATTATATCGCAATTTTATCGGTTTCGTTTTTGCGGTTTTCGGACTCGCGWTCATCGGAAGTTGGCAGAAACACAGCTTCACGAGCGGTATGGTTAGCMTTCCGTTTTGCGTACGGAGATCAACGATTCGTATGTGACCGTCGGAGCTGTGATGTAGCTTCTCTAAGCGACCAAGCCGCCACTCGGTTGGGGGAAGACAATCATCATGAATGAGGACACAGTCTCCAAGTTCAGGAGTCTTCCAGCGATATCTTTTGTGGAGATCCTTTATGTATTCGTCCTTCCATCGGCGGCTGAAATCATGATGGAGAATTTTAATTCGTTCCCATTGATTTAATAGAGATGGCGACTC
>NW_017534457.1:0-50420 GCF_001853355.1 Bactrocera latifrons
TGCTTATGAAAAGTTTTTCTGGGAAAAATCGTTGGCGGGAATTACTTTGAAGACGACAAAATAAATATTGCTGAATATTTAAATATTTTGCGTTTTATTTACAATTTCCGGATACTTTTTTGGCACAATGTATGCCAACTTTTAGAAAGATTTTCTTAAAAATGTACGTGGGTACATAATACACATGCACATATATATAGAGCATTCCCTATTAAATACGTATTTGCTTTTCTCTTTTCTCGAATGCTAAAAGTTGACAGTGACGAAGGCTGCTGCGAAGATTTGTTCAAATATTATGATTAAGTGGACACATGTTGAAGGCAAACAAATCAAATAGGTTTGGCAGTACGGAAATAGCAAAAACAAGAAACCAAGAAACGAAATAGAAATAGAAACGAAATAGCAATGATTTAAAATACAAAAATATTACGAGTTTTAACAGATACAGGGTCCGCCAAGAAGAACGACGTAAGTTAAAATGGAATAAAACACGAAAATATGTTAAACTTGGACTAGTTTTTTTTTTTTTATTTTGTTATGCAGATAGTTTTATGCCATATATGATTTGAACAAAATGTCGCCTAAATGGTCATCACAGCTCGTTTGCGTATCTCGAACCGTTTACGCCAATTTTTGATGAACCGGAGTTGCATTTAGGCAGGAATTTCAGCTATACAAGTAGTGTGCTGAATGTTGAAGTCGAGTTCCCCGTTGCTGTTTGATTTTACATATTATCTGGGAAAGTACCCAATCGTCTGATATTGGCGATCATTTAACTATTTATCAAAATTAGCGAGCCGATGTTTATTCCATGTTTAGACGTGAGACATGAGGTGGCACAACGTCTTGTTGGAAATAGAGATAATCTGCTTCGATTTCATCAAATTCCGGGGAAAGATTTTGTCAAGAGCATGCTATACCGCTATTGATGGTAACAGCATTTCGTGCCTCATTTCGAAAGATATTAGGACCGATGATGCCGCCATACCGCAATCCGCACCAAACAGTAAGTTTTTGGGTATGCAATTGCGTTTCCTGACCCACGCGAGGTTTGATTCATTCCAATTCTGTTGGTTGGTGAAGCTATAAAGCCAGGCCATCAGATCATATGCTTTTCGAATTTCTGGATTTTCCTTGAATTTGTATAATAATCTTCAACAATTCTCCAGGGTTGTACCAAAGTGTTGAAATTTCAAACCTGACTGAACACACAGACGAAATTTGATTAAAGAAATTGACCGCCACGAGCAGTCAAAATCACATATCCCTATTGTTAGACGCTGTTTATGTATGAATATAGAATTCTTAGACTAATTTCATCCCAAAATCTGAGTTTGGTTATCTTAGGTGATTGGAACTCAGTTGAATTTTACGGAAATACACAATATGGTCACTTGTACTGTCTTATGCAACAGCAGAGTTTCATAAGAGACCGAGCTACTCGAAACGCGAGCGAGAGTCATAAACAATAGCAATTTCAGACACATTCGGTACGTCTTAATAGAAACATGCTCTCAAATCATCGTATCACATTCACTAAGAGGTGGGCTTTGTTCTCTATATAAATCGCCGTTTTATACAATTAACTTAACTTTTATCCAAGAACTGTATGCTTTACAAATCTAGCAGATAACTATATTACTTTGTGCTGATCCAAAGGCAGAGTTGCGAGATTTTTCAAGGAGGTTTTTCTCTCACTTGTAGTGAAGGGTACAAGGTAGTGTTTCTCCTACGTGCTAGCAGGACCTTCGAAGATTTTCCTTTACCCGATGAGTACCTAAAACTTTTATTAAATTTTTTTTTTTTTTGTAAATTATGCGAAAAATGTACGCAAATTCGATTTGTTTCGGGTACATATTTCGATAATAATATTTCGAAGAAATGAAAGTAAAGCTTGCTTCAAGCTCTACACATTGAAACTTAATGAATATTGCAAGCACTTCGTCATGCACAGTTATGTACTACGGCAAATAAGGTTTACAAAAACAAAAACGCTAACAATGAAATATCGTCAAGAGCATGCTTTAATACACTTAAGTGCACATTCTCTGCAAACGCATTGGTGTTGGTGTATTAGTAAAGGAAAAGGAAATGCCGCAGGCGTGCACAAACACACACACGAGCACATCAAACCGTTATGCATCATAAATTACATCGATGGAATATAAATTGTTTCGTTGCATGTTTGGATGTTTGCAAATTGGCAAAGTATGATGGACTCATGGACTCGTCAGAGTGAGGAAAAGAGGCGGCGGCGGTGGTGGTAGAGCGGTCAGCGCACAAATAAATAAATAAATAAATAAATAACTAAATAAATAGTTAAAAATAATAACGGAAAATCGAAACATCAGCTGGAGTTAGCTTTGTTAGTCTTCAAATATTCATGAAATTAATTTGAAAAGCATGGTTATTCGGTTATTTGATTATTCGGTTATTGGCGTTGTGTTGTTTATTTGGTATACGTGTGGGTGTACAGCGACAGCGTTACAGAGAGCGAGAGTGAGAAAGTAATTACACACAAGCAACCATTCAAATTGATAACATAATCTAAATTATTACCATATTCTAATCCGTGGTCGTAGTATTGGCCTAATTCGGGGGTAGAACGAATGTGAAAAAACAAATGCGATTGATGATTTCGATTTCCGATTTTTTTTTTTTCAATTTTCGATATTGGATTTATTTTTTGTTTTTGGTTTGTTGATTTTTTGGTTGATTTTTGAGCAATTTCATTTTGCATTTGTTTTTATTTTTTTGTTAGATTTTTTGAGGTGTTTGGTTGGCGAGTGAAAATAAGTAGGAAAAAGAAAGAAAAGAAGAAAGTATAGTATATAAAATTATGCAAGATTCTTGTTTAATTGCAGGAAAGGCTTCGCATATTGGGCATTGCGTTTTTTGGTTAGTAAAAATGTGTACAAAGTTCAATCGTTGTTTTTCTTTTTGTTTACTAAAATGATTATAAAATCCGTGACACAGAGGGCAGTCGCAAAAATTAACCGTAAAATATATATGCAAGGAGAGGGAGGATTGTTCTTAGAATATATTAAAAGGTAAGTGGACAAAAACTCTGTAAATTGGAACAACTACGTTGCTTAAGGAGTTTGTATATTTTTTTTTGGTGAACCGAGTTAAAATTGGAAAGTAAATTTTAATTAATTTATTTTACAAAAATTATGGTGTTTTTACAATTTTGGGTTAAGTTTCAACACTATAATTTTTATTTACTTAAAATAATTATTTTTTAAACTACATTTACATGGATTTTTTAGATTGAAAATGGAGTCCGTACAAAGCCATTACCACTTTGATGCGATCGGTATGAGACTATGTGATCTCACTGAGCACGCAGAAATGTAAAATATATCAAGGCCCGATTGTGAATCAAAGGCATAATTTAGCTTGAGATATGAATAATCATATGAAGACAAGAAAAAACAACAAATACAAAAGATTCCTCAATAACTTTGATCGGTCAGTTTGTATGACAGCTGTATGCTATGGTGCTCCGATTTGAACAATTTCTTCGGAGATTGTATTATTGGCTCAAGCAATAATCTGTGGCAAATTTCATAAAGATAGCTCGTCAATTAAAAAAKTTTTCCATACAAGTAATTGATTCGGATTGTTCAGTTTGTATGGCGGCTATATGCTATAGTGAACCGATATCGCTCATTTCATCAAATAAGCAGACTTTTGGTGAGTAAACACCGTGTACGAAATTTCAGATTGATATCTCAAAACTAAGAGACAAGTTCCCATAAATGTATACAGACAGACGGACATTTATAGAGTCTCATACGCTTCCTTTTGGGTATTACAAACATCGTGGCAAACTTTATACACAAATTGAAAAATCTGACACAAAAATTACTATCTTTATTCATAGTCATGTGATCTTAAGTCAAAATTGTAAAAACACTTCAACTTTTTCAAGGCATAACATCACATGAGAATATATACATTAAAAGATTTCGTAAAAATTATATGTTTTTTTATAAATTTCAAATTCCTGCATTATGCCTTGAATTTCACCTATTTTACTTAACTTATACCCACATATGTACATAAATGAAGGCTACCCGCTCCCGAAAATGCCCCCATATACTTACTTGAGCGAATAACTGTTTGTTGCGTCTTGACGCACCACCAGCGGGCGCTGACTGGCCGATGTTGCTGGACCGCCGCCGCCACCACCTTGCTGCACATTGCCATTGGCATTGCTGTGGTCCTGTGTGGGCGTGGCCGGCGATGAGGTGGACGTTTGGCCGGGCTTCTTCTTCAGCGCCGACTTGAGAGGAACTGCATTTGGTTTTGGCTCTTTGGCTGGAATTTCCTCAACGCGCTGTGTATCGACATGATTGGGATGTAATGATTGTTGTTGCTGCCGCAACTGGAACATATACTCCTCATCCGAGTCTAGCTGGTCGTCGTCAGGCTCTTGATCTGTGAGAATAAACGGTTTGAAAGTAGAATAACAAATGCGAGAAAATGCGGAAAATCAATTAAAAAAAAAAAAAACATGAGTGTAGACAAGTGTGCGCTGCGATAACAGTACAAGCAGTGGTGGAAAGACGACATTGTTTTCAAATGACGCCGTATTTATGAGCGTTGCAACGACAACACTGTTTGGGCATCATTAAGCAACAACTTATTTATGAGCAGTAAAAGTGTCGCGTTTAAAGTAAAAACGGTGGCAAAGCCTACCTCCCGCTTAATAAAAATTTTACAACTCAAAATATCACGCTCTTAAATGCGAAGAGGCTCTTAATGCTACGCCTTTGCTATGAACGCTAGCGTTGGAATGAGCGCTAGGCAAAGCTGCAGAGGTAGAGTCCTCCATGAGGCGTCACTCGAAGCCGTCATCAACACTTTGGCGGTAAAAGGTTTACGCGCGCATTCAGTTAATATAGTATTGCGCAATAAAAGCCGCCTTAACAAGGCTCGCGAAAGAGTCACGACAGGATAATGAAACAATGCCATGCAGAGGCATTAACGGCACGTGGCCAAATAGGTGAGTAGWGTGTAAACAAGTGTAGTTAGCATACAAACATATAACGGAAACATAAAGCGTGTTCAGCAGGAGTTACTACGGATACACTACGAGACATTAAATGAGGTGTAAAATGAGTTTTACAGGCATATTTAAGTAATTAGAGGAAAAATTTCACAATCTTTGAATCTTATTCTTAAGTAATAATTAAAAAGTCTTAAACAATAAATCTAGTTTTGGTTTATATACGTAAAATGTGGCTCCAAAGAGCACAACAGTCAATTAGCGGATTTTAATTAATTTGCTAAATCTCATTGTGACAAAAAAGTACCCGGAAATTGTAAAAAATTGTTCATCAATATTTATTTAGAAGCCTACAAATTAGTCGTCATCAGATGTAATACACTTATGCCAACGATTTTTCCAGTCCAGTCGAAACACTTTTCATAAGCACTTTTTGAGATGGCCTTCACGTCCTTCAGTGTATCTTCAGTGTTTTTTGTTTTTTCGATTTCGATTTCGATCGACTGAGAACGGATTTCACGGAAAGGCAATTTTAGTTTAGAGAACAAAATAAAAATCACACGGAGCGAAATCTGGTGAGTACGGTGGTTGACCCACGGTATTCGTTGCGTTTTCGGCGGTATAAAGATCTTCATTAATGTGGGTTCGGAAGTCGCATGATCAAGCATGTCCGAAGAGACCTGTACAATGTACTCTTTTTGAAAAAACATTCAGCTTTAACGCGTTTCATATCCAAAATATCCAAAAAAAAAAATCGTTCGAACGGCATCGCGAGAGATGTCGAGCTCTCTAACACTTGACTGAGGATTTTCAAGCACATATCCTTCACTTTTTTTAATATTTTCATCAGTTGAAGAGATCGAAGGTCGTCTAGAACGAGGTCGGTCTTCAACGATCTCTTGTCCGTCTTTGAAGGATTTGTACCGCTCGTAGACTTGAGTTTTTGGTAAAACCGAATCACCGTAAGGCATTTCCAATATTCTCAAGAAAAATGATTAAATATACAAAATTTTAGACAAATTCTGTGTTCGACATTTTTATCCATTCTGATAACCGCAACGCACTACAAAGGTGTACCGACTTAGGCAGCTGGTGTAAACAAAGTGCTTGACAGATCGCGCTCATATTTGGAATAGGAATTAAGGACGGTACTATCAGCTGAAATTCCATTTGTCCGGGAAAATTAATTATAATTTTCGGTTACTTTTTTGTCACATTGTTTTTGATTTCAATATTTAAAAATATATTTAGCACAACAACACTTTTCTCCGCTGCTTACTTAAAATCGAGCAATCAATCTTAGCCGCGAATAACTTTCCTCATCACGAATCGCTGCCTGCATGAAATACATATACATATGTATTGTAAATAACAGTACTGTTATTCAATACGAGCAAAAGCTGCGAGATTTATTGCAACGCTTTATCGAAATTATCGCTTCGCCTCGCCTCGCCTTCATCGCTAACACCAGTCAATAAACAACGAATGCCTGCGGCAGCATGCACTTACACACAGACACACAGACACATTTACATATGTCTATGGGCTGTATGGTAAATTTGTTTAACAATTTATAACCGTTATGCCTACCGTCATAATCATAATCCTGATAACCTTGATCATTCATCGCACCCGGCCCATGAGCGCGCCCAGCTATCAATGTTGGACTCGGTGTTGAGAACATGGGCGGCGGTGGGATTGGACCAATCTCGGACACTGGTATCGGTGGTTCTGGCAACTCGGAGAGCATAACACCGCCAGCCCCCACATTGCCGCTGCCGCCTCCGCCGCCACCGCCACCTTGGCGGTCATTCGTCATTTTACCATCGGCCGTGTACGGTGGCGGTGTGCTGCCGGGCGGTCCGCCGATTACATTGTTCACTGCAGCGCCGCCATCGGGATCTGAAAGCGTACAAAATGGAAAAAGAATAGATGATAATAAGCGCAGGGAAATGAGTGCGAGAGAGCAATACAAATATACTAGTATAATTTACAGTTATGTAATCAAGTGAATTCGCTGAAGGATACACACATATCTAGCTATAAATAATATGAGTTMGAGTAAAGAGTACAAGTTATAGCTTACAAAAGTTAAATTTATATACGAGAATAGCCATAAAGTGCTTTATTCAATATACGAAATGCTTAAAATTATATTTTTCTCCTTCTGCAAAGGGACTGTTTATCTCTTAGAATGATTTTCATATATTTGGTGGAGAATTTTCTTTCATATTATGCTAGTGGATCCAGTCACACGTTGCTGTGGTATACATTTTTTTACTATTATTCAAATAATAAGCTATTCAATACAGTGACATTTTTATTTACGAATAAAGACGTTTTTTTTCGTATAAGAATCCAAGAGATTAAACTTGAGGTTTAATTTTGAACATGTTTATACAAATAAATTTCATTGGAAAAAATAACAAATTTAAGACTGCTACCACCCTTTTCGTCCAGTTTATAGAGATGTCCGCTTAATAGAGCGCCCATTTAATAGAGCTTTCGTTATATTTATTATTTTTGGATTATTTTTATTATCCTATCTTCTAAGTTGAGTCGAACTGGGCACAGTGTGCTAAATTTTGCTAAAATCSATTCAGKAGTTTAGGAGTACATGGCGGACAAATGTAATTATATATTTTATTTTAAGAGCATATTGTTTGGTTTGATATATTAGGCTGACTCAAACTGTGAGAGGTATTTTAATTTCTATCTATTGCCATCTCTATTTCCATTCGCCTACTAAACTCAGCCAGCATCTTCCCACTATGAAGAGTCTGCGAAATTCCATTGAACAACTACAGAAAAATATAGAACGCAATCATATACACGGCCACCACAGATTACCATCAGCAACTGCAGCAAGGCTGGTCAACTCCACTTGTCCCTAATTTGGCTTCATCGTCACAGGAAAATGTTCGGCATTGAATAAGCAGACAAGTTGTCAAAGCTAAGAGCTTCTTTAGACGAATTTCCAATACCATGCCAATACCATGCCCACTGACAGTGATCAAAAATAACTTTATATGCATTTAGATCTCAGAGTGGATGGAACTCAATAACAAACTGCAAAATAACAAATTAGATATGTGCCAAATACGACAGGAATAGAACCAAGAACCCACTATTTGGGTACAGAAATAGCACATACAGACTTACAGGTGCTGTAAAGGAGCAGTGGCCTTTTGGAGGGCATGCGCTAAATATGGATTTGCCTTATAACAATATTAGCCACAAGTGCAAGATAAAAGAGAATACGGAAACGGTGTTCTAGTTTTTCTGCGGAGCTCAACTCTATCACAAGCCCCACAGAAAATACTTCGAACCTATCAGGCACCAAACCTTGAATGGTTGTCCACAAAATTCATTACGGATATAAATAGTTTCATTACGTGCACCAAATAGTTCGAGCGTAACGATGAAACGGAACAGCAAGACTATGAGATATTACGATAGCTCAGTGAAATGGCGCAATCAGCATTCAGAATTAGGTCCATTATGGTAATATTCCTAACAACCTGTTTTGTTTGGTAGAGATGGCTGGATCTGGTCCGGTATTTCATAGTAGCTTCGAACTCTACGATACCTCGATATTGCCTAAGGAAAAACTTTTTATCACGTGCATACTAAATTAATTGTAATTATTCAATACAAGTATCTCGCAATTATAAAACAACGCCTGCAGCCACTCGGACTAACAATAGGCTCATATTGTATATTGTATATAACAATTATCACCGATAAATGATATTCTGTCCATTAGTCGACATTTTGTTTATTGACTCATTCATCTTCTTGCTTCCTTGCAACATTTGCATCCACTACACCACATAGTTCGGCGAAGAAGCATGGAGCCTTGCTTAAAGCGCAGCTCGTTTTCAGAATCACCTACAATTTTCACTTCTTCCTTGAACATTACGTAACGTAACTACTTGTTTATGCCAGCGAATTGCGCAATAAAATGCTTAACACACACAAAATGATTTATTCCTCGCCAAGCATAATCGCTTTACTGCAGTTTTATGGCTCAAAAATGCAAATAGTGCAGGCAATTTTCATAATTGAATTGCACTCTGTGTGAGTGTGTGGGTGTGTGCGTGTGTGTGTGTGTGAGTGGGCGAGTTTTGTGTAAATATTTACAAGACGCTTCGGGTTAATTTTACGGGGAAAAAGATATTTCAATTAAAATTAGCACCGCGTTGGAGATCCTCTCTTATTTTCAATGCCAAGGTCACATGTACAGACACTTATGAGTACATTTATGTATGCAGCTTAATTCCAAATGATACTGGCTAACTTATTTCTACCCTCAAATACCCAAAATAGCTATAGAGGAAGGTCTGCTTGCTAGGAAAAGCTCACCAGCTTTCAAATTGCTAACTACAGAGTGAGTTCATGAGCAGTAGGAGAGTGTGAAAGGAAGAGAATTTGAGTGTGTGTGTGGTTTAGTTGTTGTGAGTTGAACTATGAATGTTAGGCAATAATAGCTGAGGTCACACGCGAGTATGGTGAGTGAATATTTAGCAGGGTGTTAAGTGGCGAGTACAAATACACAGATACAGTTTGGTCGTTAGTTCGAAAGTCCTTAAATGCAAAACAAGTGTGTGGTAAATGCCAAAAATGTAGTGGCAGCAACTTACAATGCTCATTATGATAACAAATGTTTACGCGACGTGACACCTTGCCGGTGCCGAGCGTATTGGGGCGTTCCAATTTGGAATTCTGCGTGCGTGGAGCGCCGTCATRCTGATCACGACCGCCGCTGTTGCCACCATTCCCGCCACCGCCAACGCCAACGCCACCAGTGACGTGTGTCASGTGGTTGTGATTTGATTGCGCGCCGCCATTGCCACCGCCGGGTGGTGGCAGCAACGAACTCTGACCTGATGGCTGTTCGGTATTGGGTGATAGCGCCGCGCCATTGCCACCGTATGGTGCATCAGTCTTGTCCTTTCTGGTTTCTGTGGGCGAGAGAGAAAGTACGGCGTAAGAGATCTGCTTAATAAAGAGTTCGAAGCAGTTTGGCATAAGTGATATATACGATAATGTTGGCACACTCTTCGACATTATTGTACAATGAACATTTTTCTGCACTGTAAGTAGCCAGGAAGAGATTTCCGTTTGGAAATTTTGAAAGCATTTTTAAAATTTTTATGATAGTGATCTGTTAATTTTAGGCGTGAGTTTTAGACGTGAAATAAGTGTAAATTCGAATTTAGTTGCCAACGGTTACCTGAACTCAGTGTCTGGATATTTGCCATTCATTTAACTCACTACCAAGTAGTTTACAAGTTAGCTAACAGTTAAGTATATTAGGAAAAATATGCTGTAAAGACTGCATTTCAACGAAAGATAAACAAAAATTTCTCACTTAAAAACCACACATTAAGCACTCTCGGTACAAACAAAAATATTTATTACATTATTTTCATTGTAATTATTTTTAGATATTTCTTCTGCTTGTCTCAATGCTGTGCAAGCCATTTGATATTTGTGTGCAACTGCGTTTATTCCCTTCCTGCCACTCAGTAGTAAATGGGTGCAACCCTGACCAGCAATTATGGTTATCGCCGAGACCGCAGCTGACCAGCATATAACTTCTCATTTATCACTTTCAGATTGGGTTGTGGTTAAACRGAGAAAGGCAGGATGTAAGTAAGGGAGAAATTTTATTAACTGATTGTGTGAGCTGGCTGCCATAAATGTCATGACAATGTGTTGCATCAATCACTTAACACATACACACACACACGAACACAGAATTTGAGGTTTCTCTAGTAAAATTGCACTATAATATACATATATACATCTGTACGTTTGAGCATAAGGACATTTACTAATATGGCTGTAAATGATAGAAGAGAGGAGTCAATAGCACGTGGGAGCTTTCGGTAGGTAGAAGAGGTTGGTTGAAGGAGAGTAAAGTTAGAAGCCTTGCAGCGGCTTTTCTATGAAATCTATTTAATATATGCATATCCTCAATTTTGCACATCCGAGTTTTCAAGCATAAATCGGCCGATACTGCCACAATTTCACGTTCGATTTTCGTTAGAAGTTCATCAATCGTCGCTGACTTATTGGCATAGACCATAAGCTTGACGTGGCCTCACAGGAAATAGTCAAGCGGCATCAAATCGCCCGACCGAGGTTTCCATTGAACTGGGCTCACCACACTTGGTTTTCAATAAATCGATCCAATAACGCATATTTTGCTTATTTCGAAATTTCGCTGAAAATCCGGATCATTTTCAAGTTGTTGCTCAGCCTAATTCACGAACATACGACTATGCTGGAGGTCAAGCGCTCTCAGTTCTTGCGTCAATTTGATCTTCTAACGACGTCACAGAGGTACCCAATGCTTGAGAACGACTATTGAGAGACTGATTTGGGTTTTCCTCAATTAATGCGCTAGCGGCAGCAATATTCTCGTCGCTAACTGTGGAATCAATTTTTTTCATTAGACGTGCAATTGTTGATCTGACAGGACGATTATGACGACCATTAATTGGACTTAGCGCTCTTAAAGTTGAGGCCACTGACACCGGATTTCGGTAGTAAATTTTAATAATTTCGACTCGTTGTTGGATCGTTACTATAAACGATATATTTCATTATTTTGAGCTCTGTTTCGATAATTCAAATCGAAAATTTAGTTTCTTTAGAAGCAGGTAGGTTAGAAATGTACAAACATACACACATATACATATTTACAWTATCGCCCGACAGACGGTTATAGCTAAATAGAACATATATTTTTTGTGAGGTCTCCGAATTTTCCATCTGTGAAGTTTGTCAATGCAAAACTTTTCAAAAATCTTAAGATCGAACGAATTTATAATTTAGACATTTAACTTTTCATTCAGACGAAATTGTTCTCCAATCTTCGCACATTTCATTTAAAATTTTTAATTCACTAAAACCAAAGCTGCTGTGACGCAGAAATTCCTAATCTGAATAACATTTAAGTACCGATTTCAAACTTTTCTGCGGATTTTCATTTGCCGGCTAATTAATTTGTTGAAATAACTCAAATCTCTAAATAAAATTTGCGGTCACATCTGCCTAGAGTTTTCGCGTGCATGTGTGTGTATTTTGTGTACTTTTCTCTGAGCTCGCTTAGAAAATCGCTTACATTTAAACAAAATTCTTCACTCGGCAGAATCCTTGGTAGGAATTTCGACATTTGCCTTGACATCACTTGCTGAGTTCAATTGAAGGAGTATATGTAGAAGTGTGTGTGYGCAGAAATATAATAACAAAAAAGGTCTAAGCGTGTCTCCTTTTCGGAAGTCCGCATGTCAATTGTCCCAATGATTTCATACGTCAGCGAGCACGTCCAGAGCCGGCGAAGGAAGAATGAATGAAAATGCTAATTTTCTACTTTTACTTCCTCAGCTGCGGGTAAATAAACGTTGTGCGGCTGCTTTATTTACTTTTGATTGCATAAGAAATTAATTTGGAAAAATTCTTGATTTTACAAACAATTTAATGACATAATTATGATGAGAACTTAATCGCTCAGCTTTTAGTTAAAGCCTCTTAAAAGGCACGTGGCAAACCGACAGTTTTGTTTGGTAGGGATAGCAGCACTTCAGTTTCTTATGTGCATATGTGACGTGTTTATGGTGGAAGCTTCATGGCATTTCCATATTTTTCGCAACGTCCATCCTCCACCCACGGGAATTCCGCCGGTTTTGTTGAATTTCGGTGCTGTTCCTAACCTTTTTATATGCGAAWTTGCACGTAAATTCTGAAGTGATGGAGGTTACGCAATAAGTCATCCACTTTATTGTAGGCATACTTTTAGGCGCAGCAGCACAGCGTCGAAATTGTTCGCGGTTCGAATGCTTTGCWAGTGTTTTCTTTTCATTGCGCCAACAAAATATTCATTTTGCGGTTTGTTTAGCGGAGCAATATAATAACAAAACAGCAAAAGTCGAATATGATAAAGAGTGATAGGATGYAAAATTAATTTGTATTCTTCAAATATTTTTTACTTTGACTGCCGCAGAGTTTTCTGTGAAATTTGCCTGCGGCATTTACATTAAAAGATTGTGGATTTTTTCATCGGATTTTRTAAATTCAGTGATGTTCCCTTTCAGATATTTCCACTCAACGAAAGGCAAACAATTTCCTGCAAGAATTTCGATTGGTTGCCAGCATTTACCCGTCCCACACGACAGGAGGTCACACATGCCGTGATTGTCATGCATATGGCACAGCAAGCAAGACAGCACTGATTGATTTTTGCCGTCTMAGACATTAAGATACTCAGATATTCCAGTTATTCAGCATGCGCCAAGTCGTGGAAAATACCCGCGAAAAACATCGACACACACCTCTTCTTCGGTTGACAACGGGGAAAAACGGCCTTTATGCCGCGATGTCTGAACTTGATATCCCCGCRAAGCTAATACGGCTGAGTAAAMTGTTGTTGAGCAATACCAAGAGCTTCTTTGGGACCGTGATCTCAGCCGTTCGACACCAAACCGAGGTTTCAAACAAGGCGAATCTCTCTCTTGGGACTTCATCAATCTACTCTTGCAGAAAATGATTCGAGCTGCAGAGCTGAATAAAGACGTTACAATCTTCTATAAGRGTGTGCAGCTGCTGGARTACGCCGATGGCATCGATATCATACCTCAACAACCGCCCCTTCAGTTATGTTTCTTCAGACAGAATAAGGAAGCGAAGTAAATGGGAAATATCTCCTGTCATCACACAAAGAGTCGTCGCATTGGCGACCTGGCGCCCACGTCACTTTTGAAAGGCATAACTTAGAAGTCCAAAATAATTTCGTCTTTCATGGAAYCAGAGTTAACAGAACCTACAAAGAACGACTGGCGCGCTGTTTTTAACTCGATATCAACGTAAAGAAGAAGAAGAATCTACAACAAAGACCATCCGAAACAAAATTAGAAAATCTTAAACATGTTATCGCCCCCAAAGGACGTCTTATTTCGACTACACCGGAGTGGAATGCAAATGACTTTCTGGCAACGACAAAAAATTTGTATAATAAAGCGAAAATGCCGCAAAAGAGCAACAAAACGCTAAGCAATGACGTATTGGCAGCAAATTGCCGCAATAAACAAGCTTACACGCCTTGGCAGTTCTAACTGGCCTCAGCTTGATTTGCATTTAATAAAAACGGCCATCAATTTGCTTTGACGTTCGTCAATTTCCTGCAAGAGATGGATCGCTTGACAGATAATGGACAGTGCGTGTCGAGACAAAAGAGCAGTAAAATATGTCCACCAACTCAAGATGGCAGTTACGTAAAAATCGCAAGGCGAGCACTGCCCTCCTTCTCGACGTTGCTGAACTCGCTGAGCTAACAGTAAAAATTATTCAGCTAACGCATGCTTGCAGGAAGTGATTGCGATAATTGCAAAATGAGGAATAAGAAATGTCACGAAAAATGCCACAAAGTTTGTCTAAAGCCCAATAAGCCGACAAACCAACAGGAGAATGTGTTTAAAAAAAGGCTGTTTTTTCTCATGTCGATTTCATTTATTATACAAGTTCAGTGACTGGTATGCCGATAAATATTTTGCTACAGCTGCCAAMGTCAGCACATTGCGCCGCCGATTTGCGTAAACATTAATTGGTGTCACACTCACCTACATGCCGCTCTGCAAGCAACCGAAAAATAATTTCGAAAACAGCCGCTCGTCTATGGCAGACACTCAATAAACAGCTTCGACATTCCTCGTACGCACTGCGGTCTTCTTGCGCCGCACAAAAACACCTTCGAGCGCACGAAAATATTTCAAAGCGAATTAATTTCGGCAACAAAACAACTATCGCCAATCGAAGATAAATAAATAGAAACAGCAGCAATTTGAGAAATATTTAACAACAGCGGGGAGGCTGAAGGAGTGAGCGGACAGGCAAATATGCGAGCCGACGCCAAAGAATTTCAATAAGTATTATGGGATCGAGTATATTAAAACTCTGAAATTCTATGACTGCCTRTTTGAGCGCTTGTGTGCGCATTAGCCTGGCMGCACATTAGAATTTCTTTCTTTYTTTTTGGGTTGGAAAAGCTTTTTAGTGAGGTTGGCGCATGTTCTTTTTGTGAAGGKATTAGTTGGAATATAAGATAATACAAATATATTATCACCTAAAATGCGAAACGACGTAACATCACWTTTCAAAAGTTTACGGGTGAAGGAAAAACTATATAATAGTAACCACTCTTATAGAAAAAGATTTGCGTTTTGKTTATAAAATGGTTATACATTGGTTATAAGYTGGTTATATTTTTCTTATAAGTCGGTTATATATTGGTTATATATGACGTTATCTGAAAATTTTATATGTACATGTAGTATGTGGTGAATCGTAAGCAATAATAATTTTAATCCTGATTTTTTTGATGAAACGTTTTTTAGCATTTTAGTTGTCGATATACAGAGTTGCTAGTTGGCAGCAGAGTGCAGAGCTGGAAATGAACACTGAAATTTAGAGAAGTTAATTGGAAAAACTTTAAAACATACTTAAATTCCAAGAAACTTAATAACAGGGTTATCAGAATAATTTTTTTTTTTTTTGTTCTTTTTTATTTCTCATAATTTTATTAACGCTAACACAAGCAATAAACAGTCAATTATTTCTAATTTTTTTTTTTTTTTTTGGTATGCTTTGAACATCCCTAATGTGTAGTGTTTTGTACCTTTAAAATTCTTTTGCTGTGTCTTTAGCGCCTTCTTAGTTACTTTGGCTCATTTCCAATTTTCACCAAATTTTTTTCGTCGGTGGAATGTGCCGAGCGCTAGCTAGTTGGAGGAAACAATTGAAAAGGGTCTCGCGCTATGAGCAACCACCCGTAATAAGCGACGTCATAAGCGCCTACAGAAACTAGTGTTAACAGCTAAATATGCGGCGTAAAAATAAACACCAGCTAGCTGCTAACGGAAATACAATCGGACAAGTTCATGGCATGCCCCAGCATCTATTTGTGCGGCACGGTGGTTGCTAGGTACCTCGAACATACTGTGAACATGAAGGCATTCGCACTCACACACGCGCTTTATCATAGTAAACGCGAGTTGCGAAAACAAATGACGAGTTTTTACTTAATAAATGCAAACAACACGTGTTTCGCAGGAAGTTTACTCTAAAAAATTACTATAGTGTTGGATTAACACCACACAAGCGGTGCAGTGGGAAGGTGGGAAAATGCTGAAGTGGTACCGGGCGTTTGCTGGAAGTGGCGGCTGCCCATTTTGAGGGCGCAAAGGGGCAAATGAGTACAACTGCAGATTTCGCTATACTATAGAAGCAGCCAGTCAGACAGTTTGGTTGATTTTAAAAGTACCAAGTGTAGGTTAATTAGAAGTTCGCTTTAGTGCCTTGAAGCGATATCAAAATTTTTGTCGTTTTTTTAGCTCTGCGCGCTTTAAATAATAATTAACCGGTTCACCGGTTATCTGGTTCTACATTTGAGTCACGACTTGGCAGGCTGCAACTAAAATGGCTCTAATCATAAACAAAATGTATATTAAGAGGGGATATCGACTATCTTCACCATCAACTAAGTGGGCTGTAGAAATTTTGTGTCTGTCATCGCTTAATAATAACCCTTCTTATAGCATCAAGAAATATCAATACTGCCAAATAGAACTCCGTATTGACTGTTTGTCCCTATGGAACAAATTTATAACGCACCATTTCACTAATATCGCAAAAAAAAAAAAAAACAATGAGCATCTTGATTTTTGAGCGGCTTTGGTGTCGTTTCTTTGGTTTCGACTCGTTTTTCCCCTACAATTCGATGATTGTTGACTTGTTTGCATGTGAAATTCATGTCTGCTCGGCAGTTTTAATTATTTCCATGAACATGGGCTCGGAATTCGCATGTTTAAGCATGTCCAAAGAAACCTGTTTCGGATACTCTTTTCGAGAAAAATTCGGCTTTATCGGAATGAGTCGACCAAGAACGCGTTTCAAACCCTAATTATACCCTAACATCTTTCGAACGGGCTCGCGAGAGATGTTGAGCTCTCTTGTCATCTCTCTCACATTTTCCWAATGATTTTCAAGCACCTATCCTTCACATTTTTAATATTTTCATCAGTTGAAGCGGTCGAAAGGCGACCAGAAYGAGGCAAGCTTCCAACGATCTCTCAATTTTAACACATCGCATTATATGCCAGACAAACGCACCGGAAATAGTGAAGAGTAGAGTGCAGCATACTCTTCAGCGGGCAGAAAATACGAGTAACGCCTCAAACTTTGCTAATTGTTTCATTAACAGGAATACCCCTTCATTTCAGGTCGAAAGGTTTAACGCAATCTATTACTTGCAAMTAATTAGAGGCAAAACTTCACCCGCATAATCTCACTTAGACACTACTTTCCTTAAACAAAAATAACAACAAATGTTCAACACTAAGCTGAAACTAAAATCAAAATGCTGATGCTGTTAATGCAATTATTTACGCACACATACAACTACAAATCACAGCAGCAGGCTGAACAAAAGTTAAGTAACAACAACAAATCAAACACAAACATAAACTGTAATCAAATGGTAGTAGAGCTACAATTAAACGCAACGAAAATTAAACCGGCAATTCGTTGTTATTAGTTGCATGTGTATGTATGTACGTAAGTAAGTATATACATGTATATGGGTATGTTTAGATTGAAGGTCTGGCAGCATTTGTGTCTGCGTATTTTGCAATCGAAGACAGACAGAGGATGGCTTTTCGGCAAACAAGTCGCACGCGCGGAGAAATCACGGTACATGAGCAAAACGATGTCTCAACAATACAAGTTAGGCATACTTTTAGGCGCCCGAAAACGATACTTRTACCAAACTTCTCTCCTTAGCAAGAGCGTCGTTAGTTTGGTAAGGAACTTTTGCAATTTAAAATACAATTAACTTTCGAGGCGGGTTTTCGCTACTTTAGGGTAATGTCTTACTTATTGGAGAATTTGAAATATTACACATAAGAAATATATTTAAATAAATATGTGCATGTCTAAATATATATCGTCGCCTAAAAAACAAAATATCGTATCATCAAAAAAAAAATATAAAGTCTGATTTTTATTACTTACGATTCACAACATCATATTACAATAACATTCATAAAATTTTGAGCTTCCGCTATCCAATCATATAACTAATATATAACCGTAATATGAGTGTATGACAACGAATATATAATATAACCATTTTATAACCAAAACTCAAATTTTGTTTCGTATGAGTGGTTGCTTTTATATAGTTTTTTCTTCGCCTGTAAACTTGTGAAGAGGCATGTTTCGTTATTTTGCATTTTAGCTGACGAAAGCTAACGACGAAACTCGGAAATTTTTTTGCTGAATATTCTGAAATATTTTGCTGTATAAAACGCGGTGCTTTAATATTTAAAATATGCAGGGGGCAGCGTGTTGACATTTAGTTTTTTGTGGTAAAAAATTCAAAATCAACTTAACGCGCAGGCATTTAGCGTAATACTGACAGCTGGTTGTGCAACATAATTAGGAACACTAGAGAACAGTGCAATGCTAACGAGCATGAACGCGAGTGCTAGCTGGAAAAATAAAGGGAAGAGCAAGCGCAAGCTCCACTAAGAGCGCTAATAAGACATTAGGAAAAGTGAGTTATGCTTTCAAGTGAGTACAGACTAGAGCTAAAATCTATTATTGCAGCATGAAGACAGTGGCAGAAGTGTAGCAGCAAATCCAACCTATATAATACCGCCTTTAGCCGCACGCAAATCAACTCAAGTGCTCATGGCGGCCAATTCCTAGAGGGCTCTACGCTTTTTTTTTTTTTGCTGGACTTGGGGTTTGTTTTGGCTTGTGGTTGCATGCGAACGGCGGTGAAGTGTTGCTGAACAAAAATTGTCTGCATTTAATTAATTTTTAACTTTGTTGCAACACATTTAAACACATAAATAAATGAATGCACACGGACGGGTTGGCCATAAAGTCGTCACGACCGCAAATGTAAACAAACAGTGCAAATTTTTAATTGAGTTGCAACCGGAAAGGGGTGTGGGGGTGTAGGTGTGTGCGTGGTTAGTGGGAGTAAAAGTGCGCACACATTAGTGATGTGAGCAATTTACCGTTACATAGAGTGATTTCAATAGAAAATTGGTAAAAATACAATTTCAGATTTGCTGTACTTGCAGGAATTGATTTTTTTTTTGTTCGAAAGCGGGGTTACAATAACAACAAAACAGGTATAACTCCTCAACCAATTTTGWCGAAAGTATTTTGYTGAGTATTTATTTCAATCCAACTAAAGAAAGCAAGAAAGAAATCAAGTTATAAAGTGCGAGGCACAAGTGTTCACACGCAAATACACACACATATACAGATGTATGCACGTCATTCATAAGTATATGAGGCATCAAAGCAGGTATAATTAATGCACCATTAAACGATTATAAAAATAAATTATGCGGCAAATAACCTTTGCTGCTGTCTTCTTGCAATTTCTCATGCGCCAAAGCTTTCTTTTTTCGAAATTAATTTCCACACYTGAAGGCAGCGTGAGCATTTGCAAAGTGCGCTTAATGCTGCCACGTTGTTGCATTGAACAAATGTGCGGTGCTTACAAATGTCACTCATACGCCATGCACGCCGAAACGAGTACCACTCTATAACAACAACAAAAWATACAAAAACAACAAGAAAAACWAAASGACTACACAAGGCGCGCTTCAATAAATTTCACTTGCCACAAGAGGGGAAAGCGGGCCGGGGCGGCGTGGCGCGGGGGAGCAACGTTGTACGCCGCGATTTCCTTGTGCCGCAGAAATTACATTAATTACAATTTTAAATTGCCKCGCTCCTCATTTCACTCGCACGCACGCACACACATACACCCAATCTGCGTTTGGCCGATTGAGTTTTTGTGTTCGCCAGCGAATGATTGCACTTGTGGGCGTTATTCAATAAATGCTGTTATAAATTATTTTCAATTTGTTTATCAGATTTCATTAAAATTAACTGCCAACGCACGGACACACACACACRCGCRCGTGCATAAAATCGCTGGTGTGGAAGGTTCGTAATTAGCCGATATTACTGTCAATTCATTGCAATAATTAATTAACTAGTAAATTTCGTGTGCTTACGCAATTAATTCAGAACTTTGTTGCTCACAGACACACAAACACACATACACACACTGGATATATGTATATGTATATACGCTTACGGAATGGCATTGTTGTACAGTTAGTTAGTTCTGAAATTAGGTACAGGGTGCTATGGGACATAGACATGTTTTTAGGTAACTAGTTACAGTCGTAGGCCCAACCTGTGTGAAGCCTGGCGTCAAAGAAAGGACGCTTCAGCGGAGCCACTCCGACACGCTTCAGGCTTCGCTAAAGGTTCTATTCATCAGAGATGTGGCTGCGAGCAGGCATTGGTCTTGAAACAAGCCACTCGCTCGCTTTGTAAATGTGTATACAACTTTATACTACTCGCCTAGCGAGGTTGTCCTCTGCCTTTGGGACCCGCCACGTAGAAACCACTCTCAATGGAAAAGATGTGTATAAGAGACAGACTTTATACTACTCGCCTAGCGAGGTTGTCCTCTGCCTTTGGGACCCGCCACGTAGAAACCACTCTCAATGGAAAATAAACAACAGCCTCGGATGAGACTCCATTTTTGATGAGCACCACAGCAAAAGTAATAAGGACGATGATTTAAAGTAATACACTAGGAATGTTCGGACCCTAAATTGGAAAGGTGCCGMTGCCACAATCCGCATTAAAGCGAAGCTCTGCAACATATCGCTGATTTGCGCCCACGMCCCGATGAAAGGAAGGATGATGTGACCAAAGATGTCTGCCATGAGCCTTTGAGCGCACCTACGAGACTTGTGAAAGTTACTACAGTGGTCATATAAAGGAGCGCAAACTCAGTGCGGGATTTGTGGTGGGAGAAAGACTCAGTCGTCGAGTCGTGAAATTCACTCCTGTGGACGAGCGTCTGGGCCTACATTCTATAAGAGAAAAAAATTTCAACATAACACTGATTCTACTCGGTGTTAGTCTCATATTTTTTTGCACCGATATTGCTAATTAAATCGTTAGATAAATTCCATTTCTTACCACAGCTTGGGTGGTGAATTACATGCTCATATTTCATATCAGTACAACTGTCGTAATTTTTTATGTATTGCCGTGCCGTACGTGTGTCATAATCTTATAATTTTATAGAACATTAATCCTCATATTTATACTTTTCACAAGCRATCTGAGAAAATTTGAATTCTCAAAGTACCACAAGTATGTGTCACATAGCCAMACATATGTCAGTATGCGTTATTAAGGGAAATCTCAAAAATTTCTCAACTGCGTATTTCGATGAATACACGCACATATTGCTAGGTGTTCATTAAAGTGCACATCTATTGGGAACGCCTAAAATAGGTGAATAGAAGCGTCAGATTAGGTGAAAATACATAGTTGTATGCAAAAGTTTTCCATACAAAGGCTTGCTTCCGTTTGTTTAGTTTGTATGGCAGCTATATGCTATAGTGATCTGATTTGAACAACTTCCTCGGATATTGCATTATTGACTTAGGCAATAATCTGTGCCGAATTTCGCGAAGATATCTCGTCAAATGAAAAAGCTTTTTGATATAAGCTCTAGACACCAATCGTTCAGTTTGTATGRCAGCTATATGCTACAGTGATCCCAATTCGACGGTTCTGACAAATGAACAGCAGAAAAAGTCTTTTCGAATCTCCAAACGAACTTCAACTTATTTTTTTTTTTTTATATTTATACTAATAAGCAAACAAATATATACCATTTCGGTCAACCACCTTCTGCCATTTTTCCGCTAAAGACATTATTCGATCAGTGTAAATCGAAATTTCCAGAACGGAAGCGAGCGAACCATTTYTGTGCTACACGAAGTTCATTGTTGGCTTGCGTGGTATTCTCCCTTTTTTATAAAAAAAAYTTCAAAATATAGCGAATTTCTTCATAATTTTCCCTAATTTTTGAACAGCTGTCACTGTTTTCCAACTTCACCGAAGTTTTTCTTTCGTTAAGTGCAGCTCAAAATCTCACGTCTCCAACATTGTATGGTATGGCAAAATGTGGGTGGTAGCACTGGAGATATACGACTGCAACGACATCTATTGACAAAATACGAAAATACTTTTTCGACTACCCTTATATCATAACTAAAACACAAATAATTAAAATATAACAAAATGTGAGACTTAAAAAACAAAGCTATACATTCTTATAAATTAACAAATCCAAACGAACAACCCTAATAGTCTGCTAATAACATTTTAGACTATACCGATACACATATGCTACAGAAGATCCAAAGCATTCGATAGCTTGACCCAAAACCCAAATAAACAAATTAGATTTTTAAATAGTATAAACACGAACCATACCTACGTATGCATATGCATATAGTGTATATATTTATGTAATTTATTTGTTTATCGCATATTTAATTTTTTTCTTCGGTTTTCGCAATAAAAATTCCTAATCCGCGCTGCCATTAAATATATTTCAATTAATGGGCGACATTTTGGCAGAAAATTTATGAGCACACACACACACTTACACACACACGCATATACACAGAGCTGAGTATGAGTACATGTATGTGTGCAGCAATAAGCTGTTGCATATGCTACATACCAAAAGGCWGACAAAGAAGAATTTAGCCAGCGAGAAGCGGGCGGCGAATACTTTATACAATTGGCATACCGTTAATTAAAGTGACAAAACGACGCCGCATTCAGCTGAAGCGAGATATCACGCATACACACACATGGGACACATGTATCAAAGCAGGCATGCACAGATTGTATAGGGAAACTTGAGCTATTTTCTGCGAAAATTYTGAATCACAAACGCCGTTGTTCTTGACCACACCGCCACTGCYGACATCAGCTCGTTGAGTATGGCAAAGGCAAATATAATATTACAAAATTTAAATATTTATTTCAGAGTAGGTACGGCATGATAGCAGTGAGAGACACACTTTCTATTGAAGATAAATAATTTTATTTGAAAGCATTACTAAATATCGCTTCCGCATTTTACTACTCGCTGGTCTCAAGCACAAATGAGCGGCACATCGCTGCTGAACTGGTTGTGGCTTTTGGCTCACATTGCCCCAGCGGGCGCAGTCACTCCACTATATCTGCGGCTGTGTTGGTTGGCGCTGGTGAAATTTCAGTTGATCGCGCCGAAACTCGAAGCGCGTGGCCTCAAATGRTGGCTGTTAACTGATGTCGCTGAAATTGGATTATGCGGCATTAATGAGACGGCAGTCGACGCGTGTGGTGCTTGTGTGTGTGGGTGGTGCATAAARTTTACGGTCGTCTGCTTCGGCGGTACTATGCGTGCCCCACACGTACTTAAATGAGTTACAGCCGAAAAATTTGCAATTCGAAACTTTGTGTCACGCACATAAATTGAAAATGTCCGTTAGAAATGTAATTCAAGCGGATTTTGTCGCACTTAATTGCCTGGGATGGCATATTGGCGACAAATTGCGCGGTTTTGTAAGCTCGKAGCCGAACCCATGTTAGCGACCAGTTATGTGGCATATGGCATGCATGCCAGCACACAGCGTATAACGGAGATATATGAAATGCTAATACGCTTCGGTAGCGACGCTAATTATTTCTGCATTACGTTAATTACATTTGGCAGCTGTAATTTCACATAAATTGAAACGAAATTAAACGAATTGCCATGATCGTTAATATTTGAACACACGACGCTCTAGCTTTAATGCGCGTAARTTCAACCACATATTTGGACCAAGCCGAAGCTTATTTGTTTAATTTTTATGTATTTCGTGTATGTGGTGAAATTTGGAAATATTATTTGTGGATGTTTTATGAAGTAGGTTAAATTAATTTCCTTATAATTATTCAAATGCATGAACGTCCAACTTTTATTATTTTCAGTTTTGTTTTCTTAAATGATGATTATGGTCCAATATTACTAACAGTTTGCCATGAAAGAGTCACTATGGTTTTTTGAGGTTAGAAAAAAATTAGGACGTCATGCGGCAAAACGGACTTCGGATGCATGTTCAGCGACCTCGAAAACATATATAACACACCAGTTTTGGTTAAAGRAACTCCTCAACAATGTTTTTGTGGACATCTGTAATTGTAATGAGSCAATGGCCACTAGGTGTCGCTGTAACGATAGTGCCTTAGAAAGGCCTATTTACGATAAGATTTGTTTGTATTTAGAATAGAATCGATAAAGAAGGTGCTAAACAACTGAGTAATAAATGGACAGCTATAAGACACTTAAAACAGCGCGGCAGTCGTTCTTGCTTTTTGCTGTTTGGCTCTTCCACGGAGTGAGGGTCTTCCTCTTCATCTGCCAATGCGCAAAGGACAATAAGTCTCCCGCAGAATCTTGCTCTCGAAAACTCATAACGATGTTGACTCATCAGACGTTGCCATCGTCGATGTCTCTGCTCCATATATCAGCTCGGGGATGATGAGTGACTTGTAGAATTTGGTCTTTGTTCCTCGAGAGAGGACTTATCACGCAGTCCGAAGTAGCAGCTGTTCGCAAGAGTTACTTTCCTTTGCATTAAAGTTGGCTGATGTTGTTCTTGGTGTTAATGCTGRTTCCAAAATAGACTAAATTATCTACGACTTCGAAGCTATGACTGTCAACAGTGACGTGGAAGCCAAGTCGGAAGTGCGACGGTAGTTTGTTTGATGACAAGAGTTATCTTGCCCTCGTTCACTGCCAGACCAATTTGCTTTGATTTGTTATACAGTCTGGAGAAAGCAGAACTAACGGCGCGGGTGTTGAGGTCACTGGTACCTTCTCTATTTAGTTCTGCAGCGCGAAGTATTTTCCTCAGGAGTATTTTGTAGAAGACGTACGATAGAAAGTCGGCTTGTCTGACACTTTGTTTGGTCTCCCGATCTTCGTGAACCTAACGGAGCTTTTGGTATTGCTCAGCGTCAGTTTACATAGCCGTAATAGTTTGGCGGGGATACCGAATGCAGATATCGCGGCATAAAGGCAGTTCCTCTTCGTGCTGTCAAAAGCAGCTTTGAAGTCGACGGTTCTTCGCCGTCGTATTAGAATAGAATTTAGTAGATCAAATTTTGAAGAAAAACCTGGCTTTGGTGGTACTGTGTATAACATATGTGCCTTTCTTTTGGGGATACAAATAATATTTTTTACTTTTTAAAGCAAAAGTTTGTTAAACAATTCGTCTTTTGAAAGGACAATGGAAATTTCTAGTTCTTCCATCACCCAAACATTCGCCAAACTTTAATTGCTTGTCAACAGTTATCCGAAACAATCTAACTGTAATTTAATAATAATAATAATTCCAACAGTAGATACTTAAACTTCTTAATTGCACGCTATAAAATGTTATTTTATGATCGCTTCCGAGCTTTATCTAAACGCCGCAATCAATAAATTTCGGCAAACATAAAAACTAATTGCTACTAAAATGAAAAATGAACTGTAGAAAACGCGAAGTGCCAAACAACCCGCACGCAAAAACTATATTTAACCATAAATATCTTTAAGACAGCATTTTATGGCTCCGTGGTGCGTCGGCATACCGAAGATTCYTCAACTAAATATAGCACAGTAATTGAAACAAAACAAACGCGCGCATCCAGCTACGCCCACTATTTTCTCCCGTTATCTTGTGATATTACCTACGTCAAACTCACCTGCGCCTGCTCGCAATTTTCCATAAACAAAAGCCGAAGTGAACTCAATAAAAACTGGAAAACGATAAAAAATTAATACGCACACTAAACTCAACGCCAAACTGGTCGACATGTGTKSAAATGGAATTTCTAGAATGCAAAACAGCAAGCAGCAAGCGCCAGCGTGGAGCGTTGGTTGGGTGCGCAGGGGCACCGAAGACCGCCCAGCTCCCAAATGGGCCATCAAAACACAATTAAGTTGCATCTCCTAAAGAATTTCGCAAATTTAAATACTCGGATGTTCTAGATGCTAGCGGATCTTCCCTGCTGCCGTTGCTCGTGACATGCTCTGAATCTGTTCAAGTTTACAYAAATTCGTGCTACGCACTCGCCTCGCCTAATKGGTAGCATCAGACACATCGCACTTTAAAAGGTGCGCATTGTTTATTATTAATCACTTTGCGTTCGGTTCGTRTTTTGACGCAGCAAACGAGTAAACAAACGAATRTAAACATTACTATTTCGGAATACGCGCCGCACAGGTACGACTGTGTATATTTTTAATTTGCTCTAAAGTATTTTGGGTCTCTGGGTAGGCGGGCGGCTTGTGGGTGTATTGCGAACTTGATTTTGTGGATTGTTCAGCCGTAAGCATTACAAGATATTTCTAATTGTGTACTTCTTGTTTATYTCTGCGATTAAATTCCAATTAGCAACTCATGCTGGCTCTGCCAGATATTTTACAACGCAATTTCACCGTAATAACCTTTGCATGAGAATAATTTTAATTAAAATTGCGTTCCAAGAAAAAACTCTTTATGATGCACYAATCAATTCGTAAATGTTTAAAATTTTTGGAAAAGTCGGCGCTTGCAAGGTAAACTTTATCAGGTTATCCAGAATTATATTTCAGAGTTAACCTTCTTTGTTGAGGCTCTTAATTATGTTATTGGTTTATTTCGCAATCCCATACTATGAACTGCTAATTTATGAAAATTTTCAGATGTTAGTTCGAAGAAGAAAAGAAAACAGAAAATRTTTTTCGCTTTTGTGCTATATAACCGATGAGCTTTCATGCCAATTTTAGAAATGAATAAATAACGAAATATTTTGCCAAAAATACGCGCTAGTCCCAACGGTGGCAAGTCATCAAGCCCACGCATGCCTSTAGACACATTTGGCTRTTTTCACTCTGCATTGCAGCACTGAAATATTCATTCATTGATGATTAGTGAAAATAGATTGAATATGTGTGTATGTGTGTGAGGTGTTTATGCTGCCACTGGTCATGTTCTTGTTTTTGAGCGCCGCAGCGGTGACAGCGGTGGCAGAGCGGTGATGCTAAACATTCGCTGGCACATACAGATGTGAGTACTTATGCGATAATTAGCCTTCAAAGGCAGACGAGACCTGCGTAATTGTGCGACTGCGTGCAGCCTGCTGGCAAAAGACTCTACATAAGTGAATATGAGATGAAGCAGCAGTTGATTCCCCATACTACACCAACACTCATGAYGGCTGCGGTTGAATATTTTTCCAACTTCATGCTCTTTTTACTGTCTTGTTCTAGAGT
Organism: Bactrocera latifrons; assembly: GCF_001853355.1. Taxonomy (NCBI): domain Eukaryota; kingdom Metazoa; phylum Arthropoda; class Insecta; order Diptera; family Tephritidae; genus Bactrocera; species Bactrocera latifrons. Next base: position 27,267 of record NW_017534457.1, read on the forward strand.
ATAATAGTTTTGTTCATATAACGGTTGTATGCATCACCTAAAACTAAGCGAGATAGATATGGGGTTATATACATATAAATATATGTATATATATAAACACAGATATAAAAACGTTCACGATGACGAGATGATTTGAAATCCGGATAACTGCCCGCCAGTCCGCCTGACCGTCCGTGCAAAATGCAACTTGAGTAAAAATTGAGAATTCTTGACGAAATTTAGCAAGASCGTTCCTTAGTAAAAAAAAAAAAAGGACGAGTTCGTATGTGGGCGTAATCGGACCCCTGCGACGCACACAAAACAACTTTAACCGAAAATGTATAAAATATCATAACTAAGCACCAAATAGAGATATAAAACTATAATTTGGTACAGGGAATTGCAGTAGCAAAGAGCAATTGTGGGCAAATAAATTTGTAAAAGTTGGCGTGGCACCGCCTCTATAAGAATATTGTGCATATAACCTAAACCACTTAAGCCACAACAACCAAATTTTCTAGACTCGAATATTATMAAAACTCCTACTGGCAGTATGAAAGTGGATGAAATCCGCTAACTCTCCATACAGCGGTACTGTCCAAAACCACTAAAAGCGCTTTAAGTCCATAACTAATTACACCAGAGGCTTTAAATTTTACCTCCGGATTGGTATTAGAAGACCTTATGAGTCACTTTTTGATGAAATCCCATATCACGGGACCCGACCTAYGAATTTCGACTAAATTTAGGACGTGGCTACTACAACCACGCCTACTTCCCATAYAACACAATTTTAAATTCCAATTGATTCGTTCAGTTTTCAGTACACAAATCAAGTGGGAATGAATGCGTCGGGATACATGTTTGCGCTAATAATTAGCGGCCTTTAAAGTATGCCACCTTATGACCAAACATTGCCTTAGTCCAGCCAAAAACGGTTCAAACCCCTGGGTACTGAAGTACCTATAGTTGAATTTTGACGGAAAATATCGGGCTATGTGTGAGATATATAATTGAAATTTCTGCCAATAATATCTCTGGGTATCAAAAATGGGTTGAATCGCATAAATACTTCCTGAGCCCCCATATATCTAATATATATAAAGATTTTCGAACTTCCAGGTGACTTTATATTGCATACATCTGACAATAATTGAGTTATCCCAATGAAAATGACAAAGTGTGTTTAACTTATAACAGTGTAACTTTTTGACTAAAATAAATAAAATTCGGCCTAGATACTATATAACTAATATCAGGATTTTCGAACATTCGCCTGACTGTGCTCCATATGATTGGCGATTGTATGTAAGATCAGCTGAAACCCAGGGAACATTTTTGTTTAGTATGTTGCATGATAATATTTAAGAAATAAAATCGAGTCGATGCTACCGAAATTATATATATACGGATTTTTTGTTTTTTTTTTAATCTTATGCCGAATTTGTCGACCAGTGTATTATCGTCACCTGAAATGCAAAATAACGTATCATCGAAAAATTCGAAATTGAGTGTCTTATTGATTACGCTTCAGTACTTCAAATTACATGCATAATATTATATTACATATGTTCAACGTTTTCAGGTTCTGCGCTGATATTAACCAGTTTTAACCAATATTAAAATTTTTTCACTCATGTTCCATTTTATTTCGTGTTTCATTCGTGCCACTGTAAATTTCCGAAAATGTTGTTACGTTATTTTGCATTTCAGGTGATGATATGTATTATATATATACAATTTCTTAGATTCCGATCCTCTTGTCGACGATTTACATTTTAAAGTATTTCCCTGGCTTTGGTTCTTGCAAGTTGCAAGAGTACAAAAATCTGAAAATATTTGTTTGCACCAGAACTTAGCCCTTCCTTACTTGTTTATTTTATTTTATTTTTATTTATTTTCTCTTCTGTTTCTTTTTATTTATTTTTTTATAGTAATTATTCTTTATTTATTTTTKTTTCTGTAATTAATTTCGAAAAGAATTAGTTGACGTAAAATCAACGTCAAAGGGGATTAGCAACTTGTTTTGCCGGAAACATTTCAAAGCATTGTGACGCACTGTTTGTTTTTAGTTTTTTTAAGCAGCAGGMTAGGCTGGTTGAATACTTTTATATTATACATAAGAAAGCTGCTTCATGTCGATGTGGACACTCATCAGTGGAACTCACACTAAGAATTCTTAAAGACATAAGTTTCAACTTTTCGGAAGGTTTATCCCATAAGWCTCGCGAAATATCAGTATTTGTCAGTTATGGTTTGGAAAACATTAGACCCAAAGRAATTTAAATATAACCACCAGCGCCAGAAATGAAAGATCCAAGTTGCCCGCATTTCGGGACGTCAAAGTTTTACTCCTCTCATCTTCACAMCATTTCTAACATAACATGTAGACCTAGCTTGATATTAGCTTCATATATTATAACTGAAGATCTAACAAATGCCATATTAATATAATACATGCCTTACCAAAACCTACCTACACTAAAATACCCCGTTACTTATACTTTTTACCTCAAGGTGTAAATAATGCGGAATACATCATAATCACATACCTGAAAGTRAAAGAAAAAAACACTGATTAGATKCATGATTCATTACATTAATACTAAAACTACTTAAACACTAATCCTTAGTATATTTTTACACTTGTCAGTTAGCAATACAAAAGCCAATATGGCAAATRGTAAATAGTACAAAATACTGCCAACGAAATAGTTTCTTTAGACACAAAGTAGAAATATAAAGAAAAAGAAGCGTAGTAAAAGCGAACAGCAGATAATAAACAAGCAGAGAGACAATAAAAAGGCAAAAACTAAGAAAATGCACTCACACAAAGGTCACATACACTCACACACACAGTAACATGTAGAGGCATTTATTTGACATTTAGGAGGGTAAGTGCCTTGGCATTTCCTCAAATGGATAAATACACATTGCTATGTATGCGTGCGTGAGACAGTATGGCCTTACTGTTGTCTAAATATACAGCGAGTGGCGCAGCGAAGATAGGCGATAGGCGAGTCAAAGGACAGGGAGGAGCGACAAGCGGACCAACAAGTCCAAATGGGATTTATATGTTGCAACACAGTGGAAGTGTCCTTTTATTTCCAGCGAAAAGGGCAAAACAAACACATGTACAACACACATAAGCACACGCGCTCGRTAATGGCTGCGTAATGCCAGCCAGGGCTATGCGCCTAAATGTAGGCAATACCGTGTAGGCGCTCGCCAACTTTTCGCTGTTTCAATTTGCAACATAAAATGACGTTGATGCTGTGACCTAATCAACAAATGACGACGCATGTCGCTACACAGCCTACATACTCTCGTATGTGTGTGTAAGGACGTGATGTGTTGACCCATTCCATATCAGTAGTGTGTGTGTGTGTGTGTGTGTGTGGATGCAAGCGCTCGAAAAGTACGTTTATTGTATTTTTAGATAAGCTGGAAACTATCCGTAGGTGGATGTGGGTGTTTGCGTACGCCTCTGAACTTCATAGTCGTGCCATAAATGTCACTCACCGTTCTACACTTACTGTCGCCGCACCCTGACCGAGGGGTTGGACCAACACATTGCAGATCCCAATGATATTGTATTGTACTTTGGAGTCAAATAATTTAAATTTCTACAAAAATATTTTGAGCTTTGCTGCTCTCTATTGACTTGCTGATTGCTAGGGCGCAACACTCTGGCTGAGTTAGCACTAGCAAAGTGTCGCTTATGATCTTCTTCTTTTTTGTTTTACAATGTCAACGGCATTTCAGGGCCAAAGGTGCCGGGCCCATCGGGCACCCTTTAACAAATACAACATCAGTGAAAAATTAAGTTCGAGCGATTTCATATATGTTTAACAACACGCCACATCTTCTGCATGGTCTTCGATTGGTAATGCCAAATGGTCGCTTAATTTCAGGCGGTTCCAGATTTTTCCATACTCCAATCATTACTTTCATTGAAAATCTAGAAAAAATTTTGGAACCATTAAAAGGAAAGCGGTTTTACCACAGACTATTGATATCAAGGGGGCGCTTAATTATCTAAGCTGGGTGTAACGACTGGAGGAGCTTGTCTGTCCGGAAGTTACTTTACGGACAGTAAGGTCAAGAGAGGTCTAGTCATCATCAATGGCAGTGGTTGGTGGTTAAAACCAGGATGTGGAAAGAACTATCACTTTGTCAGTTGAATGTGGAGTTGCATTGCAATCGGGTTCCGGACCCAAAGTACGCTGAAGGTTTTAGATGGGCCTCGAACCCTACAAAGGTGGTTAGTGTATTCATTCAACACTGCCATCTGGTACTGCAAATGCCTGTATTTTCAGGGCGCGGATCAACGCATTATTGATTTGATTTTTTGTGCTTTTGAGAGACGTAGGGYAAGGCTGTCGTCAGCATGTACCCACGTTGATAGAATATCGTTCATAAGGAATCATATAGATTTTTGGAGGCTGAAATTTCTATCTCTTCTTGTSAATATTTACATTCAAATGTACAATCAATAAAAGTTCAAAAATGCATGATTTCATTAATTTATTTTTTATTAGAATGATATGCGCATTTTCCGCATGCTGAAGATTCAGCACAATGTCACAACAAGACTTTTCTAGGTCACTCGCCATACAATAAATTACATAAGAGCATACACTTATACATATGTATGTCAATATGTAAGTAGTTGTATGCAAATACTTTTTAGCAGATTTTACATACACACCCGTAAGCAGTATATAAATGTATATGGATGTGTGCCGTTGTATGTTTTTAAGTTGTTGTCTTCGCCAAAAATCAGCAAAACATGATTGCACAACAATAAAAAGAACAATAGAGAAAGCAGCAACGTCGCGTCTGTGGAGAGGAAACTATCAAGGTCGTACAAGACTTGGTAATAAAATGAGAATGAAACCTTTTAATTTATGATGACAATTTCGCCACTCACACACACGCACACACCCCCATGTATATGGCATTTATACGCAGTAAATTTTTCCAAGGAAAATACAAAAAAAAAAATATATATAAAATATTTCAGGCATACATATGTATATGCGAGTATATGGTATATGTACATACATACATTTTGGGGACTCTATAGAAATTTTCAATAAAGAAAAATTTAATATTTTTATCTTTGGTCTTTTCTTTATAACACCGGCTGAAAATTAAATGAACACGATTTATTAATCATCTTAATTACTTTCAGAGCTGCTTTCTAACGAAAAAAAATTTGGTGTTTTTTTTCTCTTTAAGAGAAAATTTTTTAATTAAAGTAAGACTAAGCTCACGCCAAAAGTCAAGGCTGCAAGGTTGGGTTGTTTTCCTTACAAAAACCAAAACATCTAAAATATTAACTACAAAACCAAAAACATCAAATACATCCTAAACCCTTAAATATCGATTCAGTAATGAGCTAATTGTGAAATGTCGCTGAAAGCACCCGAAACCCAACCCAATTATTATCGCGAAAACGATAAAAATTCGCTCAAATTAACGCGAAGGCATAATAAATGAATGAAATAACAATATAACACGAATATGTAACGAGCGTATCTACACGAGCTCTGGCGACGAATAACATAGCCATGAGTCAAAGGAAAATTTTTAGCGCCCGACCACCGCTCAATTTAGGCATTTTGGGCGTCGGTATGCCCACACACACACACATGACAATCTTTTTTATCGCTGCGGCAACAAAGTATTTAATTTGAAAATCGCAAAATATATCATTCAACACTTGACTCTTCGGTAGAAAAACATTCGTTTTGTATGTCTGAACATAATTATGTCTTCATTTGATTAGCATTTGATTGAGAGCAGCARCTTCTGCGACGCAATAGCAGAATAGCTCGGCTGGTGCCTCGTAAAAATAGAAATCAAATTAGTTTAAAATAAACACATTTTTAGGTGATTTAATAATACGAGAAATACAATTTAATTTTGTATTTTTAGATTGTTAGATTATTGGTGCAACAACAATACGAGCAGCTTATAAACTATTGGAAAGGGGAGACCTTCTCAACAAACGCAATAAGTCATAATTTTACATTTTCAGAAACAAATACCATACAAATAAAACTATTTTGAATTTGATTGTTATGAATCAGAAAAACAAAACATTCACTCGGCAAAGGTCGAGATGAACATTAGTTTTATCACTTCCTGTTTTGCTAACAAATATTGCAAGGTGAATTCTGTGAAAGAACGCTTTTCCAGTCTGCCGAATGGCAGTGACAGTTTAACACCRAGAGATGGTAAAAACGATTTCACAATCGATGACGATGGAGCAGACGTTCCACTGCCCGACCAAGAAGAAGGTTGAATAGCAATTACCCGCCTGAAGAACAACAAAGCGGCCGGGACCGTTGGATTGCCGGCCGAGCTATTCAAATACGGCGGCGAAAAATTCATAATGCTCAATGTTTGGAATTTAAATGTGCTCTGCCCTATCCCCAAAAAGGCAGGCACTACAATCTGCGCCAACTACCGTGGGATAAGCCTCAGAAAAGGCAACTTTCTGACTGACTTCGTGTGACTTTTTCAAATGGGTCTGGTAGAGAACGGGRGCAAGATGTAACAAAAACCGAACTCTACAAGTGATTCATCATGCAGAGATGAAGCATGGACGATGACAGCAGCTGATAAATCGACGGTACGAGCTTTCGAGGGAAAGGTTCTGCGGTAGATTTATGGCCCTTTGCGCATTGTCAACGGCAAGAACAGTTGGAGAAGGACCTGGATACACTTTGAAACACCAATAAAGAAGAAGAAGAAATATTTACCCAGAAACTTTCGATTAAAACGTGAGAATAATGTATGGCTTAAGCATTCCAGCTGGGAAGATTTGACAACCCTGGTGTTGCGATGTGGTTACTAGCAGCTCACAGCTAAACTTTCGACATTTTTGACGGCATGCATACTCAGTACGTTTTGAAGGCTATTTGTGTTGTTTACAGTAACTTAAAATATTCATCTCGCCGTGAAAAAAAGTATTAAAACGCAAACATTTTAGTTCGACTATTTTAGTGATTAACTCAGCAACCGTGCATCGATGAACTCAATTAAAATTTTGAAGCTTCAGTTAAAAAATATCAATTTATATATGTATGTAAATAGTAATTAATGTTCCGCAACAATGTCTTCCACTTAAGTCACCTCCAATCAGAATAATTTTATGAAAATCCCAAAATGTACGAACACAAAGCATTTTCCCCATAAAAAACAATTCGCTGAAAAATATGAAATATTACTTTCTAAATTTTTTTTACGAAATGAACAAACGCACACATGCATACAAATATAGAATCCTATATGTATATAGTATCTAAAGACCGCATATATGCACAAATATCATTAATAAAATAAAAAAAAAAGTAATTTCACAAATAGAAAATGAATATTTAAACAATTTCGTCTCATAATTTCGCGAGCCAGTCATGAAGGCAAGAATAGACAAAGATGAATGCGGCAAATATGATTTAGTCATAATTCAAGCACAAAAAGYATGAAAAATGACAAGCGAGAAATGTGACGTCACGCGCACTTGTTGGCCAGGCCAGYAGTCAGCAGCCAGCTGACTGGCAGGCAGGATGGCGATGGGTCCGTCAGTACCACCCGAGCGCTGACTGACACATCGAGCGCGGCAGCAATGGTTCGCATGAATGGCAAGGCAGGCGCCCAGGGAAACACACGAGCAAGGCGGCGCAGTGAGTCAGCRGACCGACGCCGCGTCAGCCAGCGAGCTATTCGCACTTGTCAGCGGCAGCGTCTCGCTTACGGGTGTGTGAATGTGTGTACGAAGAATGCTGAGCGCAGCAAGAATTCGTAAATATGTTTACTGAAATTAAAAATTTGTATTTTTAGACGACACTCACACAGCGAAAGTGAGCGTGGAGGCGGTTGTTGCGGGGAGCACCCACAAACGCACAGATYCCGACGCACAGGCGAGGCGTGTAAGAAAACTAAATTAAGTGGCTTGCGCTTTTTGCTTCGCGCGGCATTCACATTCAGTTTCGTGAAGGTGAAGTTCATTAAAATATTACGGCAAGCCACGCGGAGAGTGAATGAGCGCTCGTGTGTGTACATGTAAATGTGTAAGGTAAACAGTTGTATTCGCCTCCGGAGGATGTGCAACACTTTGTTGGGATTGCGGGGCAGCGACAGCGACGGCGGCAGCGATGCGAGGTGAAGGTCGCCGTTTTGAGTGCGTTCAATCACCGCAGCGGAATGTTTGCCTTCAATTTTATGGAGCCGAACGAATTTTACAGCATTTACACTATGAATTTACAATTTAGATTTGGAAACTCGCCTGGCCCAGGCAAACGAGTGCCAAATGTAAACAAATCAATGAAAACGCTAACTATCGGTCAGCAGCGCGTTGGTGTGTGTGTGTTGTTTTTATTATAGGCTTATTTGCTGCCAACGGATGCACAGTCACCAGTAATACCACAATTTTTGCGAACGGCATTTATAGCTGCGTGTGTATGCGTGTGTTCGTGATTTGTTTGCTAAATAATACTAGTTCTTCGTTGTTGTTGGCATTTTCATGGAGTGAATCGCATTTGAATGGCCAGTAAATGAAAAAAAATGGAGAGCACCTACTGCGACTTTTTCAACGTGATTGATGAGGACTCTTCTTGCGAGCGCAGCAGCCGAGCAAATATTTGCTTTTCTGCAGTGATTTCAATTGCTTTCGTTGCTCATTGCCCTTTGCCCATTTTCTCATTGGCATTTGTGCTGAATTTGGTGATTTTTTTATTTATTTTGATTTTTGCAGCGATTTGATTACTCTCGGCAACCACTTTGCATAATTGACGACTCTTATACTGGCGCTCAGCATGCTTATAGAGCATCCTTAGTATTCAGGAACCTTCACAAATACCAAAAGATTTAATGCAATGCCGCTTTGCCAGTCTGCTCTGCTATACTTCATCAGTATGCCGATTATTGGCGCTTGGAACAAAATCGTATAATAACGTAATTTATAGCCAGCATGTGTGGATGAATTGGTCTTCTCTTTGGCCTCTCCAATTAATTGTGGTGTGGCCAAGCAATAAGCAGTGGAAAAATGTGTGTAAACATTCCAGGAACTGAGCGATTTGAGCATTATTAGATTCATACAGAACAAATGGTGTAAGGAGCAGTTGAATCATCTTGTCACGTTCTCCTTTACTGGCCGGCTTATGCCAGACTGAGGTTGGCATATCTCGGCAAGCACCTTTGGAATAYCTAGCGAAGTGTCTGGGATTGATACTAACCGTCTTAAAAAACAATTGTGGTCAACTCAAAACGATACGTCGATCTTTGAGTTTTTATGTAATACGAAGGACAAATAGGTATTCAAGTAAGCTCTATCAGTTTTTGATCAAACCGATCTAACCTAATCACACAGAACACTCCACTAAGCTCTGAGCTTAAGGCGAAAAATGGAGYTTAAGAATAGAGGAATGACTTATTAAACCATTCAGTGGCAAAATAGTGAGTTTTCTATGCCATATTAATGTAAATAATGGTTTGATTGATGTACTTTAAAGGATTACATGGGTTTCCGGGTTTCAAAAAATCTATTTTATTATTGTCTTATTAGATTCTTTGACACTTCTAGATTATCATCCTAAATTTTCAAGTTGAGCCGAGTAATAGTTTCGGAGATRCAACCTTGAGAACTTGTGCGAGGCTAGCTAGGGCAAGTGCGCAGTCTTTAAAAGCTTTATTTTTCGAAACTATGTTTTTGAAGTCGGTTGACAAGATTTCTCGAGAACTTCTCAACCAATCTTCATGAATTTTACAAAATTCAAATTCTTTGAGATACCATTTTTAAAGACTTGGACGAAGGATTTTGTTTTCGATTACAACTATTTGACTAAAAAAAAATATGTCGCGAAACTTTCACTGAAATATTAAGTCTTTTTTTTTTGTTTTTGAAAAAAATGTCTGCCAAAAATCCAATTTTCAGTTTTCTTTCCTTCGACTCATCTTTTTTGAGAGGTCACCGGAAATGACGTAGCAATGGCMGAATTTAAAGTATTTTTTTGTTTTTTTTTTAATTTCAGAATTTCTTTGTGTATGTTTATAACAATAGAAAATTTTAATAAAATATTTAATTTTTTTTTTATGAAAAAGAAATTGTGGAAAAAATACTGTTTATTAACTGAGGAAACTCTGTAMCTCCTTAAAGGTATAGAATCAAGAGGCTTGGAGCAAATTTTTTYCAATAAAGTCGTTCAACTACCCAAAAAAAAGCACGCATTTTTCGTTTCAAACTGCTAATTGATAAGCAAAAATCATTGACTTGTACTACACTTACGAGATGTAATGTAACGGAAGACACCATCTGACCTGTCATCCTATYTGACCAATTTATTTCTATGATTCGGTGAGCAAAAGTTCTCTAGGTCTATAGAGCGGGGCAAACGCTAGGCAAAACCATTTAGTAACTGATATGGATGTGGTTAACCAAAAAGGCAACAAATGCCAGCGAAAATGCAATTTACTGATTAAATATGAATACGAGCAGATATTCGGAAAATTAAACTGCAMATAAATCAAATGTGTCGAGCAAAAATGGCAAATGATTTCAATTAAGATGCACTTAGTTTGGTTAAAAGTGCGGGCGAATGGAGAAATATCTATGATTGAGCAAATGGAGTTTGTGGCCGAGAAATTGTGACGCCTAATCACGTTAGACACGCTCAATCAGCTCCTATGACAAACACACACACACACATATGCACGCACTCTGAGCATGTGCGACATGACTGACATGTGTGCGCATTTACTCGACGATAAATTACACAACGCTGGCTGGCATCTACGTCCGGCAAACATGCAAATCGAGGAGGAAATATTGCAACACAATCTCCGTTATGCAACTCTGCAACGTCGATTGTGTGTGCTTACGTCGGCGTGTGCGTGCTTTTGCCGGTGTGTGTGTGTGCGTTCATGTGCGAGCGAAAGGAAATAGCCGGAAGAGCATCGCCGACATGCGTTAAAGCCTCGTACGCGTTATCACAACAACACGTGCAGTGACTTCGGTAAACATGTCGAAGCGACAACACACGCACACACACGCCGACCGAGTATGGTTGGCACGGCTGGTCAACGTGCATGTGTTGCAACAAAAACGTGGCATAAATTAAGGCGCAGATTCCAGCAAACTGACGACAGGTTAACTGCATTAAGTGCTGGGCTTATGTGATCTCCAGGGATGCAGGTATGAATATAAATCTGGCAGCAGTTGTTGGCATGAAAGGAGAAGGCAGGGAGCAYATGCAATGACATTTCAATTGAGTTGCGGCTGAAAGTATCGGTGGCAAATCCGCAGCAGYATTTCGTCGCCAGTTTGCAAATGCAATTTTACTAGCCATAAGCAATGCAGGCGGGTACCAACAAAAATAATAATTTTATACTATAATTTAATTCAAAGGGTAAACAGATTTCAATAATTTGCATGAAAAGATGTAGATATAATTTTATTTATGACATCAATTGGGTGAAATTTTTCCTTTATATGTTCCTCTATATGTATGAGGTGCACAACTCAAATAAGTAAACACATTTCAGCAGAAAATTCAAACTAATCGATCTCTGTTTAAATATTTTCCAACACATTCCATCTAACGCCAAAATTTTGCCAAATTTTCAGTATTTAAAACACAAGTAATGCCCGAATGCTAGCCTTCTGCTCCGCACCTAAGGATTTTCGTAAGCAATTAATCTACATTTTTATGAAAATATGAGTACACGCCCCCCTTTTCCCCGCCAACACCACCAACCCGCCCTAATAAATTAGGAAAGCAGGGACTTTTACGAGCCTTGTTCATCTGTCATGTTTTATCTATTTTATTTGTCTTTCCAAACATTCACACATCTACATGCATACAATGTGTAGCAACTGATAGACGCAGAGCAAAAGGAAACATCGAGTATTTGTTATATTTCGCTATGTCTGTCAAAATATGAAACACAGAAATATGAAAGATAGAACACAGTCGAAAACATGAAATATTGAAAATAAAATTAAGTAAATAAACACAGAATGACACAACACACTTGACAGATGTCAACAGAAAGTGAAATCTTTATTTGAGTTGTTCATTTTTATGTGTATACCAACAGACGCATATCGCGGATCGGTGTCTCAAGGCCATGAAGAATAGCAATTCAAGTTTAACCGCCAAAGAAATGTGTTTTTTCATCATTTTTATTATCATTCGAAAGAACATCTTTGGCATTTATTTTTTGATGATTCTCTCTTTCAAATGGTGGCCGCGGCTTCGTCTCAGCTGATCCATCCGTTGAGTCCAATCTTTGATGACAGTGGAAAAAGTCTACCGGTATGATATCACTCGATCTTGGTGGGCAATCGACCGGCCCAAAACGTGAAATTATCTGCTAACCGAAAAAAGAAACTATGTTCTCTCAATAAATTCCTTGATTGATGCGATGAGTGGGAGGAGGCGCCGTCTTGTAGAAACCAAAAGTCGTAGAGATCACGATCCTCAATATCGGGCGTGGAATAGTTGATAATCTCACCAGCACATAAACCACMCCAAACCAATTTTTCTGGCTTAAATAGCAGATCTTGAATTTTTTTTTAGGTTAGTCTTCGACCCAAATGCGGTAATTTTGCTTGTTCACATACTCATTGMGCCAGAAACGAAACTTATTGCTGACAAAAATCTGGCTCGAAAACGACGGATCTTCTTGGAACTTTTAAAGAGCCCATTAAAAGAAACGATGCCGCTTGCGAAGGTCATGTGACTTCAGTTGTTGCAAAAGCTGTATTTTGTGCGTTTTCAATTTAAGATCTCGACGTAAAATGCCTCAAGTCGTTCCATACGTCAGTCCGAGTTCCCGCGAATGGGGCCGAATCGACTCTCCATGGTCTTCATGTACACTCTCAGGTATTCACTACGWGCTGGATGTGGTCTATAAGGCCGAATACTATTCAATAATGAATGATGGRTCTCAAGATGGGTGTTGGTTCACTAAGTTTGTGGAAATCCTACCTTTACTGTTATATACTTGAACAGCTGATATAATAAAGCTTGCAAAAAATGTTGAAATAGTTTACTGTTTTACTATCAAAAGCTGAACGACCACCAATGCCAAAATTGGTTTGTGAAATTTCGATCCTGTAGTTTCGATCTTGAGAATAAGAGAAATAGATGAAGATTACACTGCGACTTTAGGTCTATTGTGCCCTGGTACTGAAGATGTACCACATGAACTCTTGAAGCCGATGTGGAAATATAAAGTCAGTTGTCGATGGTAATCGGCGAATGACAACTGGAAAGATTGTTGAAAAATGAAATTTCTCAGGAATATTTTCGAAGCTTGGTATATGGGTTTCACATGTTCTTACAAAACGAAATTTGYTTCGTCGCATTAACGGCTGCTTATCAAAAGTCAAAACACTGCATAATTTTTGAAGCGCGTTGTTATTGCCGATGAAAAGTGGGTTGTTTACAAGAAAAGAGTAAAGCGCAAGAGATCATTCTCTAAAGGGGATGAACCAGCTCAAACAACTTCGAAGGTCGAAAGGCCAGTCTGGTGTGATTTCAGAGGGTTTGTTCACTTTCAGCGTTTGTCCGACAATACCACTTCTGCTGCGTATTGTGATCTGATCGATTTGAATGATGTACTCAAACTTAAGAGGTCATAATTGAACAATAGAAAAGGTGTAGTGTGCCACCAGGATAATGCAAGACAAAGACAAGTTTTATGATTCAAAAGCGTTCAGCTTGAATCGGATGTGTTATCACACCTACCATATTGGGAAAGTAGAAGCTTCACCTCAAATCAGGCCGTCAAAACTCATTTGGACTAGGGTTTTTTGATTTAAGGGGCTATACTAGTGTGACACTTTAAAAAAAAAATTTTTTATTTGCTTTTTTGATAGCTCATACTTCCATAAATATGCTGTGAAATCGATGTGGAATGTGGAAGGTCGCATCCTGAATAGTTTTTGGATGGCAGCGTTCTAAAGAGCGACCGATGGGAGGCGCAAACCAATATATTTATGTATGTAAGTGAAACTTAAAACGCATTCATTTGCCATATACACACATACATATATACTATGGCGTATCTATAAGGTGATAACTGTTTACACCGATTTTCATTTTGACAGCCAATCTCGGAGTAACCCCAAGCGATTAATGAAAGAATAAAATGGAGCGCGTGTGGCCTAAATTACACACATATACGCGCACACACACATGCACAATGGACCATTATGCATGTATTAGAACAGGGTCCAGCCCGTGTAAAAGCACATGCTCGCTTTTCATTTATTCATGCGGCCAAAGTCAAGTCATTCATGCATTCGCCACGCTCGCTGAAGCTCCGCTGCGTTTGTTTGCTCAGCGCCAAGCAGAAGCGAAGCAAATTATTTCGCTGCTGTCAACTCAAGGCGGCGACGGCGGCTATTCAAGCACTCTACATAAGTGCAGCAAYAGCAACAACAAAGCTGCCAACATCCATTACTCACGCAAAGTTCTTTCCAAGAGCAGCTTGTTCWGGCAACTCCGCTCCTTCAGTTTCCACGACAGCTGTTGGCGTTACRTAACCAACTATGATACACTTGTATGTGTAAGTGTATGTGTGTGTGTTCATTATTGGCTTTTCGTTAGTTGAAAGGCGCGCATGAACTGTGCAATCGGATTAAAAATTAAAACAGTCCTTGGTGGAAATGCACGACAACAAAGCGACTACTGCTGACAGGCCCTACGCGAATATATATATATGTGTGTGTGTGTTTGTGCATTATTATCTTCGGGCGTGCACATAGTCGCACAGAAATTGTTTCTTTTTAAAAATGCAAAAAAGTATACTACTGAGGATGTATGCGTGTATGAGCTTGTGTCTGTGGCGGCTGAATAGCGCAAGACGAGACAATGTACGGGAGTGCAACACACAGACATGGGTGGCAACTTATGACATGTCGGTGCGCCAGTGACAGCTGTGTATTCTAAATTTAATTAGGCAGCAAACAAAGCCCTACTCTTTATATACATATGTATGTGTTTATGTGTGTGTGTGTCAAAAAGCGCTGAGTGAAGTGAGTTTGCAATTATATATGAATAATAGCTTAGCTACTCGCATAATGAACACATCATTAGACTCAAGAAAAAAATGGAAGAGATTTCTTATAGAAATTACTTTGTGGATTCATACTTTGGAAAATTCTCTAACTTCTTTGAAGAAAGTGAATACTTCTGTAAACAGTTATAATGATTTGTCGAACTTTTGTCTCCTTTAGAAAAGTCTGCAATTAAGGGTTTTACAGCTTTCCAAAAAAAAAAAAAATAAAAAAATAAATAAAAAACTTTCCTTCGCGCCGAAAAGTATGGCACATTTTTCGAAATATTCTTTTATAAGTTTGGCAAGAGAAGAGAAAACAATTTATTTTTATGTAATTTTTTCTAACTTTAACATAACTTAAAAAAAAAAAAGTCAGTCTCATCCCTTCCGTCTACGATAGCACCCCTAATTATATGTTATTATAAACTTTCACGAAATTCATAGACTGCCCGCCTCAACTCCTCAACCAAGTACATTCACCACAACGCGCAGCTTGACGCCGTCATCTTTTGACACCCTCATCTGGGAACTTTTCTATGAAATCAATTAAGTGTTCCGGTTAATATTAATTGTCAGCATGCGCCTTAAAATTGTGCTGACGACATAAAATGGGTTACTTAATTATTAACACCGTTAAATCAGTAACTTATGTGTAGTACCAAAGTTAAGGCTAGAAAGGTTTTAATATTGCTCTTGAGGCATTAATGGAAAAATAAATAAAAATCTGAAGACAAAATGAGGAATGCTTATGTTCGTTGTAGTTTGATACATTGAAGTAATTAAATTTTTAATAAGAAAAACCTTTCATTTCGGTGTAATACCCTTCAGAAATACGAAATATTCCAAAGACTTGACGTTGACTTTGAACGCTTAATTTGTATGGCAACTACATATGTATATGATATAGTGGTCCGATGGGAACAATTTCTTTGGAAATTGCACCAATGCCTTAGAAATGAACTCATACCGCGTTTCGTGAAGATATCTCGTCAAATGAAAAAGTTTTCCATACAAGCACTTGATTCCGATCATTAAGTTTGTACGACAGCTGAGAGCATACAGCGGACATTGGTCCGATATCGGCGGTTTTGACAAATCAGCAGCTTCCAGATGAGAAAAGGACATGTGCAAAATTTTAGATCCAAGTCTCAAAAACGAAGGCATACAGGTAAGCGAAGATGACTAAATCGGCTAAGACCATCATGCTGATCATTTATATACCCTGAAAAGCGTATAAAAAGCAGAAGAAACGTTATTTTGTGAAATTTCGAATGTTCTCTCATACCAGYATAACTGTCTCATTTCATTTTTCGTCAGACTAATACTTCATCTTTTGGGATTATAGAGGCAAATTTGAAGCATAAATTCAAATAAGCGAAACACCTCCTTTTCGGCCCGCTTAATAACTACCTTGTCTCGTTTGCAGTTCATTTGGAAATTCACTTTATTTACCCAGAGACATTTGCATTTTTATTCATTCATGGCTGCATTCAAAAATCTGCATCGCAATTGCGGCAAGGCAAGACTTTCCTCATGCCACACACACACACTGCGCCTTGCGGAATTCGCTTTATACTTTCGAAAAAACTCACCAAAGAAACTATGCGATACCCACGTATACACGACACACAGCCATACACATGTGTGTGTGTGTGTGTGTGTGTGTATAGGTGAATGTGTTAGAAAAGGACCCTCTGGAGCCGTTCCCTGACGTTGGTATAAATTGCGACAAACAAAGAGAGATGGAAGGAAAAAGTTGGCCGCAAGCGAAATGCATAAATTATTATGGCACAATAACAGCGATGAATGGCAGAGTCGCAGTTGTGTGTGAGCCGATGGCAGTGGAACGCAGTGCTGACTGCCGATCGTCCCACTACGTCGCGGCTCTTCGTTGAAACCACCGAGATGGGTTGAGGTGTGTAGCAGAGAATGGGCAGTTGTCGCTCATATAAAATGCTCACCGACCGATGCGGCGTTGGTCTGCCACCTTGTAGCGCCAGTTTTCCGACGCTCTATCTGCGAGATAGCGGCAGTACAGAGGCAACCTGTTTTGTGTGTGCTCGTGCTGCTGCAACGCTTCCTGTAGCCTCGCCGCAGCCGCAACGTGGCCCTGACAGTGGCAATAAGAGTTGTGGCATATTTTGCTATCGGCCGCGCAAATGCGGTATTTGCTTGCGCAACAGAAAAACAAAAGCAAAAAMCAAATGAAAAAATATCAAATACTCTGCGGGCATATAGGGCGGGAGAGGAGGTCGCGGGCGGCGTGCTGCATAGTTCGCATTGCAGGGCAACAGGCAACTGGCGGTTGCTGCTTGTCGTTGGGGTCCTTCTCGCATTTGCTTTTGTTTTTGCTTTCATTTAGCAATATGTCGTAAATGTATGCCGTGCGATGTGCGCTTCGTTTGCACYTAATGACAGTCGGCATGCCGAGCTGCTGTCCTCTTTATTTCCGCAATTTTATTTCGAATTTTCAATGCTGCAGCCATCAGCAGTGGCGGCCTCGAACTTGTCTTAACGTCATCATAATGTTTATGCATTATCATTATGTTGTTGTAATAGCGCAACTCTTGCTGTTGTTGTAATTGTGGCCTGTGGGGTGTGGGCTGTGGCGTTGACGCGGCTATTGTGTTGTTGCTACTGTTGCAGCTTTGGTCATGGTCAAGGCTGTGGCATGTTGTTCGTAGTTCATGATGATGGCTTTTCCATAGAGTTCTTTTCTTCGACGGAGCTCTTCTTTAATTGACGCTGAAACTTTGYGTTGCTCAGGGTAAGTTGAAGTGGAGATTATTGCGGGTGGCTCACGATTCTCAGTTGAATCTTAAACCGTTGCCATGCTGACTCGAATAATTCTAATTCTTAAAGCAGACGTTTGATATTTTGTGCTTAGAAGTGAATCCCAGTCCGAATATAGGTTGTACTTCGTAAACTCAATACTGTTGCTCTTCTTCTTCTATAGCCCTATAAGCGTCTGAGCCGAAAACACAAAACAGACAGGTCACTATGCATTTGGCTTTCCTTTGGAAGCGTCTGCAAGATCTCCTAACTACAGACCTCCAATGTGTGGTACGCTAAGGTGCACTCCAACCATGGCACTTCCTGCACACACAGCCCGTGGATATCGCCGGAAGGTGTATAGCTGCGAAAGTTGCCATCACATTCAGAGAGTCTGGGTTCTTAAAAGAACACGGGTCTGACCAATCGGTAGTCCTCACTCACTTGGACTTCATGCCGGATCATAGTGGTCATGGAGTCGCTAAACCGAGCTCGCGCAGCTCCCATATACCGGCGAGGGAGTTGTGGGTGGGAAGAAGCTTCTTCGCCGATGGGTCAAAACTTGGAAATGAGGTTGGTGGAGCGGTCTACTGTCAGAAACTCTCTGTCAATTCCAGTTTCAGACTTCCTGACTATTGCAGTGTCTTGCAGGCCGAGTTTTTTGCAGCCGTTAAGGTTACATTAGATTTAGTGATCCGGGATGCAGCCTCCTTCGGAGACGTCAATGCAAAATAAGTAAATGAAAAATGTTCACGTCATAACGGTATAAAGCTGTACCAATGATTTTTGTCTTTAAAAAGTGATGTTAAAAACGGTAAAAGTTTTTGTACCACATTCCTCCCACAAAAGAGTCGGAAATATTTGTAGAATTATGGTATTATAAAGAATTTTATAAGATAATAAAAAGCATAAATAAGCGAATGGAATGAACAGTAAAAGGAGTCAAAAGCTATAAAATACATAAAACCCCACAAAAGGATTTACGCAAACACAAAAACACACGAGTGGTTGCAGATGTTGTCTAAAGCCCAACGCACCCGCACACATGGATGCAACAGTGGCAACACCAYCATCAACACAGAAGTGAACCAAAAAATTATTTGTACCGAACAACAAAAAGCTTAACAACACCAAAAGGGGGAAACGAGGTCTATAAATTATTGTGTACAGCTGACAGTTGTCAGTTGGCAGATAGCGAAGGCGAACAGCGCGAAATATTTCTGCTACATGGATTAAAGCTCTACAACGCCTAAGGGTATGCTAACGCAGTTGCGACAACTACAAGGGCGTCAAGTGCGCACACGCCCATTCTGAGTTTAACGGAAATGTGTACACAAGTGAAAACATAAATAAATAAATAAACAAAACTCTTACAGCAATWAATGAGAAAGCAGTTAAATTGCAAATGTCAAAAAATTAAGTGGAAAACGCTAAAGTGGTAGCCACATAACTTTTAATGCAACGAGGTAATAAGTAAAGAAATGTCTGTTTACAAATAAAACACATTAAAACGTGACATTTAACGCGGCGAAATTATGACTAACGGTCTAGTGAAAAGAGTTTGCAAATTACAAAGCATACTTTCAGGCAAAAGACRACGAAGTTGTKGTTTAGTGATTTCGTGGCATACTTTCGTGCTCTTTAAGCATACTTTCTGTTATAACTCATTCTCTCTCATTGTTTCATTTGCATCTTAAGAATTAAAAGATAAAAGTGAGAMAGGAAAAGGTAAGCGAKAAGACGTCAACCTCGGTCAGTTTGTAGGACAACTATATTACTATATAAGGCCGATCTGTACACATTGCTACGAGATTGTAGCGGAAATTGCAAATAAAACTTCAAAGTAATCTCAACCAGATTTAATGCACTTATTCCGACGATCTSCAGTCTTCGAAACACTTTTCAAAAGTACTTTTTGGGTTGGCCTTCTGCTCTTTCAGCGAATTTTGTTTTATCTATTCGATGGACAGGTCAGAATCTTGGCTCAATTGATCGTGCATTCTCATCGTGAAAAATTCATTAATTGTTCTTTCACAACTCCGGTCGTTTTCGACGCACTTTCTCACACAAACGACTCAATACGGCCAAATAGAGCTGCTCATTGATCGTCTGTCCCTCCGAAAAAATTCATACACCTAACCACGAATATCGAAAACAACATAAGCATCAACTTGATTTTTGAGCGTGTAACGTAATCATTTTGAAAAAGTTCAGCTTTATCGGGACGAGTCAAGCAAAAACGCGTTTCATGCGCAATTATCCACSAAAATCATTTGCACGGACTCAAGAGATGTCGAGCTCTCTTGCCATTTCTCTCTAACACTTGCTGACGAGTTTCAAGCTCCAAATCCCTCACTTTTTTTTTAAATTTTCATTAGATGAAGAGGTGGAAGGTCGTCCAGAACAAGGCTTGTTTTCAACGATCTCTCGACCTTCTTTGAAGGATTTGTAGTACTCGTAGGCTTGTGCTTGACCCAGTGTCCTCTGGGTAGCCTAAGAACATCCGTTTGAAGGCGAGCTAAAATGAGAAGGAAGTGAAGAGAAATAAAGTCCTCTCTCGACGAACAAAAACGTTGGAGGGAACAGGTTGAGAAGGGCCTGACTGCGCTTGTAATCTCAAGTTGGCGCCCCCTTGTAAAAAAAAGAAACATACAAAATTGAAGTTTAGTGTAGACTTAACCAATTTTATCCAGTCTTATCATTTAATAACCACTCTGCTTTTTTTATTTTGTCGCATGAAATCAAAACGCAAAAATAATTTTAACAACAAATAGTGGCATACAGCGTATGTTCATATACATATGTATATGCGCGTGTAAGAGTGTATAAATTTTTTTGTTGGTCACGCCCTTGTAATCAGCRCTAGTTTAAACAGAGCTGTCATCACTTTAAGCGGCAATGTGTGCAGAGCTCTCCGCACAGCGCCAAAGTTGCTGGTCGGTCTCTGAAAAAAACACTATCGCAAACTTTCAGGCGCAACAACAATGCACGCACACAATAACGGCACTCCACCATGCTGGTACAAGAGATCTCTCTGGCGTCAGTTTTAATGCAATACAATGGCCACATGCGCTGATTTTTTGCTCTACCCCGAAACTTTGACAATACACCACAGCGCAGCAAAAACCGAATTGTTCTCGTTACATAAGGCACTTACTAACTACTTTGCCGTGCTGAGTGCCAACAGCAAACAAAGCGTTTCAGCGGTAAGCGCTGAAAATATACAGAACTTCAGTGGAAAACGAAAAACATATATATTTTCGGTGAAATTTGTGGAAAAAAATGTCAACTGACGCGAAGGAAATTGAGACAGGATGAGATCATGAGATCACCAATTCTAGAACATTCATTGCTTTAGGTTTGCAAAATTTTTTTAATCATTGCGTCAGCTCACAAGGCAGCGAGCATTCACGAAACATGAATTAAATGCGAAGTTGATAGTTTGCCAAAGACACGACGCGTGTGAGCAAGGCGCTGCTTTCCTACAGGGCAGCATGCGTTTGTGCGAGTGTAGGTGTAAAAGCACACAACCAAACACACATACATACAAATCCGAACAATGGCGCACACACACACACGAGCAACTCAATATTTTCTGACTCAATTCCAGGGTTTTTACTTGCGATACCGTTTTTGCGGTTCTATTATTCCACTCCCGCAACAAAAGCTCGGATCTACATTTGATTTTGAACTTTTGAAAAGTGAAGCTTCATTTTTCCAACACACACACACTCACACTGTTTTTCTATTTCATTTTTACATTGTTGTTTTTGTTGTTGTTGTTGGCCACACGTGTTTGACAGGCAGTTTGCGGTTAGCGAACAACGGCTATTCAATTCCATGATTTTATTGCCAGCAAAGTGCCCTCGGTGCGCCCGAATTTATGTGCGCTCTTCGGTTGCAGTGCGGGTCCCGGGTGCGGGGCGGCGCCGTGCAGCATACTCCAAGCGCGCTCGTGTGCAATATTAAAATGAATTTCATGTTGCATAAAATATTCTGCTTCACACACACGCACATACACACGCACACATACATGCGGGCACATTGCACGCGACATACTTAGAGGGTTTCTTGCTGTTGTTGTTATGCAAATAATGTTGAGGCTTTTCTCTGTAACACATACAAAACCGTTTGGCCAATTACTRCGGTCACGTGAATTATTTACCGTTTTAAAAATGCATTTATTTTGATGATTCCTAAAATGCAATGCGCAATAAAAACTAGGCCAATTAACGGTATTTACTTTAGCGCCTGCAAATGCAATACAATTTAACGCGATTGCAAGCAATATGTATATTTTTAGTTTTTTTTTCCATTCCAGAAATATAATTTATTTATATCAAGCTGGTATTTTGTTTCAGAAATAATTTTCAAAGAACTTTTTTCCACTTTCAAAGATTAAATATTTAAGAATACGCCTATAAGATGGCTTTTTGAAATTTAAATTATTCTCGCAGTTACATGTAGGTCTTTTGCTGACCTAAACTGGTTGGGCCGGAACTGAATTTTCGAACTCGTTTTCCTTGAGACTGGCTTTTTCAAAACCATACCCACGATTTTTCAGGTACTATTTGAGATGGAATTTTTAGAGTCTTTTGTATGTACTTTTCTATAACTGCAACTATCCATATCCCCAACGTTAGGTTAGTTTAAACAAAGTGGTCCGAACATAATTTTTTCAGGCGGTCGCCATTTCGTGAAAAAATTATTTTCCCGAAGTACCATACTTTATTCTAGAATAATAATTTTGTTTACATTTCTSGMTGTCRGAATGCTGAAAGGCTTCAAATCKTTGATATGGCACGGGTTGYTTTKTTKRRRWTTTKRRRRRWTTWAAAWWAWTTTWWWTTTTTTTTACCGTATTTTAATATTAATCTTAATAAATAACTGACAAAAAAATGTATCGTAAAAATATTATTTCTTTGCCTTTCTTTCGACACTTCAAAATTTACCTGAAATTCATATCTTTATACCAGAATACCACCTTAGGACTCCACCGGTTCCATAAATATATCAGCCATTCTCATCAACATATGAATTCGTATTACCTCTAACCGTTGGCAAAACGGATCACGTCGTAAACGCAYTTTTCCCCGCACACGAAAAAAGGGTTAGTGACAAGATAAGATTTCCACAAATCCCTGCGAAGAGCTGCAACTAGCCACTGGCAAGCTCAAGGCCAACAAATCACYCGGCCAGAACGGGATTCCAGCAGAAACCCTGGAAATAATCGCTGCAGAGTGACTGACAATATTAATGAATATTCCCTTTACGCTGGAAGAAGCAACAGCTAGTGCTAATCAGTAAGGAAAAAGGAGATCCCAA